>NW_008707226.1:541702-542645 GCF_000327385.1 Lottia gigantea | reverse complement strand
TATTTTATAGGTATTAAGAAGATGAAAATGGCTCAAGGATCATGGAAACCAGACACACTTAGCACCAATAACTGGGGACAACTCTTACAAGATGTACGTAAAATTTTGAAAATTTTCTCTGAAAATATTAGCACTGTTGTTCAAAAGAACACTCTCTATTATGTAAATGAATGGTTTAAATATTGATCATAATCCACATTTAAAGAAAAGATACAGAGCCAAATACATGGTTGACAAATTTTGTTCAAATCAAAATCCCTGAAAATATTTGTCACTAATTTAAGAAAATAATGCTAATTTTTGGCTTCCACAAGTCAAAACTTTACTGACTTTTTTGGTTATATCAGAGGGGAATTTTCAGCAAAATTTTGTGAAATTGTTTGGTTTACATTTTTAAAAGGAAACTGTGTTTCTATTCAATGTAGGCTATATGAACATAAATTTATTTTTTTACCAATGCAAAACGATTCTTTGACTATCATTTCTATTTTAAGCTGATATTCTGATTATTTTAAAAGATCAACAAAATGTGCCAAACTTGATGAAAGTGCCAACAAGTGACTAATGAAATACATTTTAAAAGGATAGAATGGATATAAAATTTAAAGTCTCAAACTTGGTCAATAAGAGTATTATATTCATCAGTTGAACTTACCAGGTGCCATGACTAACAAATAAAATCTCTATATAAGATGATATATCCATTAAACTAAATGATTCTTGAAATGCTCTTATTTCTTCTCTAAGTGTTTTTAGAAATGGTACCATGAATAAAGAATAGAATCTCTATATAAGACAATATATCCATTAAACTAAGTAATTATTGAAACGCTTTTATTTCTCTAAGTGTTTTTAGAAAATCCATTTTGGCTGTCAAGAATGTTATATAGGGTTTATAGGGTAGAGAAGTTTAGGATCGTTTATTTAGGATACTTGTAGGACT
>NW_008707226.1:450735-451677 GCF_000327385.1 Lottia gigantea | reverse complement strand
ACCGTTTTTTCAATATTTTCCAAAAAGTTTGAACAATAATCTTTTAGATCATTAGCTATTATTTCACTTGCTAAATGTAAGTATGATTTAACATTATCTTGATCTATATAGACTGTTATAGCTTCTTCACAACTATAAAAATAAACAGAGTTACTGTGTTACCAAGTTACTACATGAGAGGTTATAATAAATGTAATACTATGATTTAGTCTACTGGGGCCATTATTCAAGTGAAAAAATACATGTTTATTCATGAAAATAGTATAATACTAAAAATATGAATATACAAACCATTTTGTTAAAGCATTAAGTTTAAATTTAGTAGATATCTTGAGTAATTCTGTGAGAGAATTTAAATCTTCTTTTTCTAACTGTATTATGTTTGTATATACCCATTTCATTAATGTATAACCAACTTCATACTTTAAATCTAAAATTAAACACAGTTCATACTTTAAAATTAAACACTTCATACTTTATAAATTAAACACAGTTCATATTTTAAAATTAAACACAGTTCATTCTTTAAATTTAAACACAGTTCATACTTTATAAATTAAACACAGTTCATACTTTAAATTTAAAATTAAACACAAATAAATCATGCTTTAAATCTAAAATTGAACACACAAAAAACCTACTTTAAATCTTACAATACTTACAAGATAAATCATACTTTTAATCTAACAATACTTACAAGATAAATCATATTTTTAATCTAACAATACTTACAAGATAAATCATACTTTAAATATTACAATACTTACAGCATAAATCATACTGTTAATCTAACAATACTTACAAGATAAATCATATTTTCAATCTAACAATACTTACAAGATAAATCATACTTTAAATATTACAATACTTACAAGATAAATCATACTTTAAATATTACAATACTTACAAGATAAATCATACTTTAAATATTACAATACTTAC
>NW_008707226.1:294565-450685 GCF_000327385.1 Lottia gigantea | reverse complement strand
CAAACACCCCCCCCCCCCCCCCCCCCCCCCCCCCAAAAGTCAATTTGCCCAATAGCTCCGAAAGGCTTGACCAAATAAAAGTAAGTGAATCGGACTAAATAACACATATATGGATATATTTATTACAAGTCTTTTCACTGTCATAGATTTATTAATCAATCGAAATTTCTGGGTGTTCGCGAGTTGTTATCTGTTTGATATAACGATATAATATATCGTGTAATATAAGCGATAACGTATAAGATGGACTGTCAAAGCTGCCTGTCAAAGTCGACTGCGATCATTGACAAAAAGGTGACTTGCGTAATAATGGCCTACATAAACTGAATTCAAATTCAAAGTCAAAATCCTTTCGTCCTTAATTATTACGAAATTTGCTAAATTGTGAAAATTCGCTTCTTCAGACCACAAAAAGTACGCAATACAATGATAGTAGTATACAATAGATTATACACCTTGTGGGAAAATATTAAAATATACATTTAGTGCAATAAGACTATTATTGATATGATCGTAGCTTGAGAAAGTCAACATAACCCAGCGTGCTCAGGTGCGCATAGTAAAAACCGCTAAATTTGATCATTTGTTATAATATTACAAACTAAGTATTAGACGTATCATCTTTCTGGAGCGAGCAAGGACCACCAAATTTTCCGAGAAATGCTTGGCTGCCCCTGGCCCCTCATAGAAACGTCGATGTCTCCGTGATGAAAGTGTCAAAATTTTCATTCTTCTTAGTTTTTCAGTCAATGAAATTCGTTTTTTTTGTGTGTGGTAATTAAGCAATTAACTTTCCTTTATTGAAATAACTGAAATATCGTTCTTTAAGTTAAAACCAGTGCAACTCTGGTGTAAATAAAATAATCTTTTCTAACCGGAACTATTATTACTCGGAACTTCTCACAAATAAAACATGATTTGAGTTGACAGAAAAAATTTCAGTAATGTGACACAATCAAATGGGCGTGCGCCAATAGTACACTTACATGACGTTTTAAAGGGACAGATGCGGCATTTTTTTTTTGGGGGGGGGGGAGTGATTTTCGTCTTGAATATATGTTGATAGTCTTCAGAAGTCCTAGAAATGTACGAAAATCGCATAATTCCTTACTAATTTCTCGCTATTTCTATATATGTCTTTTCTATATATCACAGATTATCTTAAATGACGAGTCGTCGTGGCTGAATTTGAAGGCGCAAATTTTAATGGTTAATTGTAAACACTATTACTGATTGGCTTAGCTAAAAAAATCCCGTTTCTGAGAATAACGTATTATCGGTCAAAAAGAAAAATGGCCCACCTGTCCTTTTAGTTTAATAAGAGACTTTAAAAAATGGATCAATCCCATATCTCGAAAAGAGGCAGGAACTGACCTCAGTAAAATTTCCCAGTATCCGCTTTCTTGTTTCATCCGGATCTAGAAAATGACACCATTCAATTTGATATTCTATGAACATTATTTTATTTTATTTATTGTGTAAAACTCGCTGCTTTCATATGCCGTCGATATAGTGAGTCCATAAAACCAATGCCAACAAGTTTAAGGCATTATTAGAACAAATATGGCTTCATTTCCACAATTTATCTCTTCCAGCGACCAGGTAACGCAAATCAATAAAGGATTTTAATTAAGAAGCCCTTCAGTATTTGGAACATCGACTATAAACCGTCATTTAATAATAATAATAATAATAACTTTATTTGGCAACCCATTTATACAGAAGTCTAATTTTCAATAGGTCCCACTAAACTACATATTATATACAAGATTACAGAAAGAATAAAATCACTGAAAATAACATAAAACATATGTCCATTTACAATGTATCACGGATGTGGTGAAGAATATAAAAATGTAAACACTTGGTTTCTTATAATGATATATATGATGGTATAAGTTTTTTTAAGTAAAATGAAATGGAGAGAAAAACAAAAGAAATGGTTATAAATGCTATGGAATCAATTAATCCGTAAGAACAAACTTCTTCAGTTCTTGTTTAAATGTATATAAAGAAGGATTATGTTTTACAGTTTGTGGTAATGAATTCCAAAGTAAAGAAGCTGTATATTGAAATGTTCTCATCATAGCAGTTTTATTACATTTAACTTAACATAGACTTTACATTATAGAAGTAAAGAACTTGGTGGTAGTCCTACGTCCAACAAGACGCAGATTGGCATTCTATGGAAGAACACCTAAAGATCAATAGACATGACGGAGGCCGAAAGCTTTAAAGGGATTGGAAAGAGGTTTGATTACGTCACTAAACTCGAAGGGCCTCAGGTCATGAAGCATGTTTTGCGATTAGTGACGTCATCAAACACTTAGTCTTTCTGCAGTAGAACAAAGAAGAAACGAATCGTGTCCGCACCGTGTCCGGACTACTACACCGTGTGTTCACTTCTTCTATTTCCGTTTGTATCGAAAATTCCACACGGTACACCGCACCGACACCGTACCTCGTCTATTCCAGGCATCAGACGTCATTTATTTTAACGTGAAGGAACATTACAACGACGAATCTTCTTTGATTGAAATAATGGTAAAATGAAATAAACAGAATTTTTTTTAAAGAGAATGTGCGTGTTTAAAGGACATGATGTTTCTGACTGAGAGATTAATTATGTTATCAGTATTGGAGATAGATCGGGTGTCACCATGCTCGTGGGTTGGGTTCACCATTTCCAGTAAAAGGCTGTCATCTCGAATACGAAGCCATTCGCATCCTGTATCACGAAAACTAAGAGTTCCAGAACGGCAAAGTTTGGCTTCCTCCAAATGTACAGACGAGGGAAGGTTTGATTTCCTTCAAATGTACAGAAGAGGGAAGGTTTGATATTCTCCAAATGTACAGTAGATGGAAGGTTTGATTTCCTCCAAATGTACAGACGAGGAAAGGTTTGATTTCCTCCAAATGTACAGACGAGGGAAGGTTTGATCTCCTCCAAATGTACAGACGAGGGAAGGTTTGATCTCCTCCAAATGTACAGACGAGGGAAGGTTTGATCTCCTCCAAATGTACAGTAGATGGAAGGTTTGATTTCCTCGAAATGTACAGTTGAGGGAAGGTTTGATTTCCTCCCATTGTACAGACGAGGGAAGGTTTGATTTCCTCCAAATGTACAGTCGAGGGAAGGTTTGATTTCCTCCAAATGTACAGTAGATGGAAGGTTTGATTTCCTCCAAATGTACAGACGAGGGAAGGTTTGATCTCCTCCAAATGTACAGTAGATGGAAGGTTTGATTTCCTCCAAATGTACAATCGAGGGAAGGTTTGATTTCCTCCCATTGTACAGACGAGGGAAGGTTTGATTTCCTCCAAATGTACAGTCGAGGGAAAGTTTGATTTCCTCCAAATGTACAAACGAGGGAATGTTTGATTTCCTCTAAATGTACAGACGAGGTAAGGTTTGATTTCCTCCAAATGTACAGACGAGGGAAGGTTTGATTTCCTCAAAATGTACAAACGAGGGAATGTTTGATTTCCTACAAATGTACAGTCAAGGGAAGATTTGATTTCCCCCAAATGTACAGACGGGGTAAGGTTTGATTTCCTCCAAATGTACAGACGAGGGAAGGTTTGATTTCCTCCAAATGTGCAGACGAGGGAAGGTTTGATTTCCTCCAAATGTACAGACGAGGTAAGGTTTGATATCCTCCAAATGTACAGACGAGGGAAGGTTAGACTTCCACCAAATGTACAGACGAGGTAAGGTTTGATTTCCTCCAAATGTACAGACGAGGGAAGGTTAGACTTCCACCAAATGTACAGGCGAGGGAAGGTTTGATTTCCTCCAAATGTACAAACGAGGGAATGTTTGATTTCCTACAAATGTAAGAAATTTTTGTTCTTTGTCATTCGATCTGGAATTTGATAAACGTTTTCAAATTGTCCTGTATCAAAAGATTGCGATTTTTTTTATAGTCGCACAGCTCTTTTTTTGAAATGTTTCAATTTTCATCGATATTTTAATTGCATAGTGTTAGTTTTTCGTTTGAATGTATCAATACCATTGATCTCTTAATGAAAATAATATTAAGATATTTAGTTCATATAAACTGAAGATAAAATCGAAATTATGCAGCAAGATGACAGAACCTCAAGGCCGATCTGCGATCAATTTCGTCTATATTAGCATCAATACAATGTCAAGGACATCGAGAATCTATGATGTAAGCTTACGTACTTAAACATGTGACAAACTGCACTCGATAAATGTAATCTCAATATAGCATCTCATCGACTTCATAAATCAATAGTGGTATTTTAAAGAGGAACCATGATTCTGTATAGAGGAACAGGAATCTGTATAGAGGAACAGGATTCTGTATAGAGGAACAGGATTCTGTATAGAGGAACCGGATTCTGTACAGAGGAACAGGATTCTGTATAGAGGAACAGGATTCTGTATAGAGGAACAGGATTCTGTATAGAGGAACAGGATTCTGTATAGAGGAAGCATGATTCGTAAAAACTTACAGATACTACAAACATTGAATATAATATGAACTTATGAACAATACAAATCAAAAAAACAAAAAAAAAATCCATCTATTATTCAAAAGTCTTTGTTTATATATATGATATTTTGCTAAACAATACTTCAGGTTAGTTACAGCATGATTCTTTACAGAGGAAGAATGATTCTGTATAGAGGAAGAATGATTCTGTATGGAAGAAAAACGATTCTTTAGAGTACGCACGATTCTTTTTATAAAGGAACTGTGATTCTATAGAGGGAGGAATGGTTCTATTATAAAGGAAGTATGATTGTATACAGAGGAGGCATGATTCTTTATAAAGGAAGTATGATTCTTGATAAAGGAAGTATGGTTCTTTATAAAGGAAGTGTGATTCTATATAAAGAAAGTATGATTCTCTATAAAGGAAGTATGATTCTTTATAAAAGAAATATGGTTCTATACAGAGGAGGTATGATTCTTTATAAAGGAAGTTTGGTTCTTTATAAAGGAAGTGTGATTCTTTATAACAGGGAGTATGATTCTTGATAAAGGAAGTATGATTCTTTATAAAGGAAGTATGATTCTTTATAAAGAAAGTATGATTCTCTATAAAGGAAGTATGATTCTTTATAAAAGAAATATGGTTCTATAAAGAGGAGGTATGATTCTTTATAAAGGAAGTATGGTTCTTTATAAAGGAAGTGTGATTCTATATAAAAGGAAGTATGATTCTTTACAGATGAGGTATGATTCTTTATAACAGGAAGTATGATTCTTTATAAAGGAAGTATGATTCTTTATAAAGGAAGTATGATTCTTGATAAAGGAAGTATGATTCTTTATAAAGGAAGTATGATTCTTTATAAAGGAAGTGTGATTCTATATAAATGGAAGTATGATTCTTTATAACAGGAGTATGATTCTTTATAAAGGAAGTATGATTCTTTATAAAGGAAGTATGATTCTTGATAAAGGAAGTATGATTCTTGATAAAGGAAGTATGATTCTTTATAAAGGAAGTATGATTCTTTATAAAGGAAGTATGATTCTTTATAAAGAAAGTATGATTCTCTATAAAGGAAGTATGATTCTTTATAAAGGAAGTATGGTTCTTTATAAAGGAAGTATGGTTCTTTATAAAGGAAGTGTGATTCTATATAAAAGGAAGTATGATTCTTAACAGAGGAGGCATGATTCTTTACAGAGGAGGTATGATTCTTTATAAAAGAAATATGGTTCTATACAGAGGAGGTATGTTTATAAAGGAAGTATGATTCTTTATAAAAGAAATATGGTTCTATACAGAGGAGATATGATTCTTTATAAAGGAAGTATGATTCTTTATAAAAGAAGTATGGTTCTATACAGAGGAGGCATGATTCTTTATAAAGGAAGTATGATTCTTTACAGAGGAGGTATGATTGTTTATAAAGGAAGTTTGATTCTTTATAAAGGAAGTATAATTCTGTATAAAGGAAGTATGATTCTATACAGAGGAGGTATGATTCTTCATAAAGGAGGCATGATTCTAAATAGAGCAAGCGCGATTATAAAGAGGGACAATGATTCTTTATCAAGTGAACAAAATTCTATAAATATATATACTTTTTGATATGGAAACGGCTGCAGCCATATCTACTCTCAACTTCTTTGCTCGCTTTTTCGTGGGCGATGAGTCGAGTTTACTCGCTTTCTCGTGGACGAGAAGTCAAAAGTATATATGGCCGCAGCCTGCTCCCATATGTTTAGGTAGGTGGTAAAGCGTGTTCAAGTAACATTTTCGATTAAATTCCATTTGAGTATATTATTTCCATTGCTCTTTAACATGTGTTTTATGATCAAGTTAGGTCATATGTTTCTTTACATATAAATGCAGATGAAGACTTACATATTATGTTTACAACAAATTATTGTGCCAACAATCACTAATTAAGCAATGACGTCAAAATCAGAAGACTTAGACAAATACATGTAATGATCAATATTTAAGTTCATTTCTGTATTCTTCATCTGTTGACTTCAAATTTGTCAATCTGTTCTAAAATTATTAACCTGGAGGGCCAAGGTTAGATCTAGGCATTTGGCGATATGATGGATGTTCTCAAACCGATTCCTCCTTGTCGGTTATGCAGGTTTGATGAAAAGCGAGCACTTTTGTGCAACCGGCTGTGTATGATAATGAGCGATCGACCACTTAGACATTTCCTTTACACATCGCCAATCTTCATGACCCAATCTGGAGCAGTTTCGTAACATCCATTAAATTTCTCAAAATTCAGTTATCTGAACGAGTTGTCTCTACGAGCTTTATCTAGACGCCCGATCGTTTACTCGTGTACTTTTATTAATGATGCTAGATTGACACCTTAAAAGGTTGGCATATTTTTTGGTTCCAGAAAATTGAGTCGACTCAGTTAGTGCTTTCCGGGCAAATTTCCTATCATTTCATATCTATTTTGTCAATGAATTTCTTATAAATAGTAATAAACGTCAATGCCTGTCTACTTTCGATGTTGCATGATGAACATCGGTCTCGTGATAATATTTATTATACAAGTGTATGTATAATAGATCAGGGTGTGACCATTTTATACAAGGATAACAACTTAGGTCACGGCGATCTTGTTTACCAGGTGTTTATTGACCAAACTTCCTGACATTGCTCTTTGAATAATGAGAAAAGGTGACTTATTCAGTTCACCAAACTTTCATAAGCCGATCAGAAATATAACCCACGACTATCATTTGTTCGGCGGAACCAATTAGCCCGTCCACTGTCGGTATACGTTAGTTTGTTATATACAGATTGACTTTAGCTTGCCAAGAACAAGATTGTCATTTAAGTTTTGGTTTTCTTTGCGACATGCTGAATACAGATTTAAAAGGTTTGTGATATCGCGTGACGCAAGGTGATATTGGTTTTACAGCGGATTATTATTCGACTATACACTAATTATAATCTTGAAATACGCCATAAATGATATATTAAAAAGACAATCGTGACAATTATGCTATGTTGAATGATGTAAGAGACACTAGCGAATGAGATTTAACATAAAATCCAGCTTCTGAGATATTTAGGTTAAGTCTCTGCTTGATGGGCGCTTTCTCTCCAATTTTTAATTGCTCTACTCTTAAAAGTCAAAAAGATTAAACTAATGTCACTGTCCGTACAAGCAGCAATTCCGCCGAGTTAGACGCTTCTTTGTCTTTTATTGGATTCGAAATATGCCCAACAGTGGCATAACTATCTTAGCCCATTTTCTTTACTCGACAATAAGAAAATAATTACTTGAATTTGTAACCAGCCGCAGCAGCCTTATAGGCTGTGCGTTATCATTAATGCAATTACGACACGGCATATTTCATGCATGTTTTTCCTTTTGGTTCCTTTCTTCTAAAGAATCATAGTGACTTAAAGGGACAGTATGCATAATTTTCTTTACACGTTTATTTTACTTAAATTCAAACAGTAGTTGTATTACACCTATCAAAAAACATCATGGACTTATTTACGTTAAATTTTTAAATAGTTTTGGCGTTTAAAAATTAATAGCTGATTTGTTTTAGTTCAAACTTTCAGATACATTAAGGGACAGTTTTTGGTACATTAAAGTATTCATAAATTTAAGCAAAAAAAAAAATTTGACCTCGAAAAAAAACCTGGAATGTTTCTTTAAGCATGAAATATTATAAAAGATAATATCATTAAGTTTCATTAATAAAGCGTGGAACTTTACTTATACGTATAGATATATTTTACCCCACAGTCAATGACGTCATAATATAAAAAAAATTGATTCTGAAATGGTTTTGATATACAAAGGGCGTTACCATAGTTTCAAAGCTGATAGACAGCTTAACATTAATAGCCGTATGCGCCCTAAGAATTATTCCTTTCATCAAAGAACTATTAATAATCGTATTTTCCTGAAGAATTATTTTTGTCCCATAGATCGTACTTTCCTGAAGAACTATTTCTTACCAATAGACCGTCATTTCCCGAAGAATTACATCTTTCCCATGAATCGTACTTTCCTTAAGAATTATTTCTTTCCCATAGATCGTACTTTCCTGAAGAACTATTTCTTTCCCATAGATCGTACTTTCCTGAAGAACTATTTCGTTCGCATAGGTTTCAACAGCTAGTTGCGAAGGAAACAACCGCTGAAAATAAATAACTGCACTTTATTATCAAATTAAAAAAAAACCTGCACTTCCTAGATGTTCTATTTTGATCCTGCACTTGACAGATAAATATAAATAAAAGGTGAATATAAATTTAATCTTTAAAGAGCCACGATAAATGACGAGGCATCTATTTAAATAACATTTTAAACTTACATGGTATATTGTTGCCATAATTAAGAAAAAGTTAATAATTGGTTTATTAAAAATCGCCCTTTAACGTATCGGAAAGTTTTAACTAAAGACATCCAGCCGTTAATATTTAGACGCTAACAATATTTAAAAACATTACGTAAGGTTTTTATGTTCGTTATGCTTTTTGGAATACTTCTGTATACATAATTTTAGGTATAATTTACAACGCTTTTAATCACGACTTTAAAACGGAATGTTGCTTTTAAATGAAATTGCGATAAAGCCACATAATGGTCGAACAAATCATTACCCGAGGGCCGCCATGCAGGATGCAACGAGGGAAATCTTACCAGGACAGTGGCATTAGCCTGCTCTTTTACGATTTCCAACTCTCGAGGGATCTTTAACGCGTGCACATGTAGCACACGGGGCCTAGGTTTATTGTCCCATGCGAACGACTAGACGCTTTTCCATGTCAGCCCCTCTCACCTGCATGACTGAAAGAGGGAAACCGGATTAAAAAAAGGTTATTTTGGCCTAAGCAGGGATTGAACCCTAAACCTTCAGGTCAGCGAGTAAACGTCTAACTCACAGAGCCATCGCGGTTTCCTTCACACTATTTGGAGAAATGAGAAATAAAATTGCCAACTCTACGTTCGTATTGAAAATTTTGGACTGTCAACAGTTTATATGTCAGGAAGCCACCATTAACGATATGTTAACACCATGCTGTGTCTAATTAACAAGAGTTTATCTCATGCTGTCGATACGTCGTGTGTTCGATATTAAAGCACGACAGTTTAAGTATGACAGACAAGTCACGTATTCGATATTAAAGTCTCAGCACGACAGTTTAAGCATGACAAACACGTCTTGTGTCCGATATTAAAGTATCAGCAGAATTGACGGTTTGATCAGGAGAGACACGTTATGTGTCCGATATTAAAGTCCTGGCATGACAGACTAGTCATGTGTCCGAAATTAAAGTCTCAGCACGACAGTTTAAGCAAGAGAGACACGTCATGTGTCCAATATTAAAGTCTTAGGACGACAGTTTAAGCATGACAGACACGTCTTGTGTCCGATATTAAAGTCTCAGCACGACAGTTTAAGCATGACAGACACATCATGTGTCCGATATTAACGTTCCAGCAGGGCGTCATGTGTCTGATATTTTATTTGGTGTCTTATTAACAAGAGATCAGTTCACATTGTCGATACGTCAATGGTAGGTTTGAGCATGACAGACACGTCATTTGTTCAATATCTAAATCTCAGCAGAACTGGTGGTTTGAGCATGAGAGACACGTTATTTGACCGACATCTATCTCTCAACAGAACTAGCGGTTTGAGCATGAGAAACACGTCATGTGTCCGATATTAAAGTCTCAGCAGAATTGACGGTTTGATCAAGAGAGACACGTTGTGTGTCCGATATTCAAGTTTCAGCAAAACTGACGGTATGACAATTTTCAAAACTCGTATTCATATGGATGATAACCATGTGTAAATACCACATTACATCGAACGGGTATTTCCAATGACGACACACAATGAAAGCAATACTTCACATTGGTTATCGCGTGAGAGTTGAGCCACATCACAGTCTACCTTGCACTAATGAGTTACCTTGCTAATAACTCTTAAACCCATATTGTCTTCAAATTACTTCCTCAATCGATAGAGTACATCAGCATATTTTATAATACATGTATATCATACGAAACTACGAATGAGTCTTTCATGGAAATAACACACAGCCAATTTGAATCTGCATCTCGACTAAATAATTCGAATTCTTAAAATGGCTTTGTATTTCAACAAATCCTTCAAATCACATTTAAAGTTAGCAATTTGCTTTTTATTTGTTTTGAAAGCTTTAGTTGTATATCAAACGAGAAGTACTATTTGGTGTTTCGAAAAGAGTAAGCATGGTCTATTTAGCGAAACATTCCCCACTACTATATAGTCGAAAATCACCAGATCAATTATTGCCTGACTAGACAAATCGAATATGAAAAAAGCAGATTTTTTGTACTAGTCAAGGAGTTCTCCATAACGATCGTTAAAAAAATTAAACGTCAAGGGAGGAAATCCTGCACATTATTAAATGAATGAAGACGGGCAACACAATGTGGTGTGTAATGAGGGAAATTTTATCAGGACACCGGACAAAATATAAAGCGCAAGTAAAAGGTGATCCAGATTATTCAAGACGCCAAATAAGAAACTGGAATATAATTGAAAGGTACTATATGAGTTTTCTACACAAAAAATCGGCGACCAAGACTGTTCGTGTGCCCACACCATAGGACGTGAAACTTTCAATCTATCATCATCACGAATTTAAATCATTCATCAGAAACCACACGCATAATATCATTCTAGCATCACTGGGTTTCAATATCACGCACTATCACATTTTAACAATCCGTCCGTCACACGTGTCCCTAAGCTATTCTTAGAGAAGGGGAGAGAGTGAGGGAGGGTGTACGTGTGTGTGGGGAGGGGGAGGGGGTGTGTGTGGGGAGGGGGGGGTGGGGATCAATGCTTGAAAAATTCTTGTTTTGTAAGTGTGATTATTAAAGCTTAAAAAACAAATGTATTCCATATCGGGGGATTTAAACCTATTTATTTTGATCAGATCCGCCAAACCCACATATATTCGGTAACATGGACATTTTTGTAGTTCACGTTACAGTGTCACGTAAAAACAAAATGAAAGTAACCGTGATCCGAAACAGTTTTCCCTTGTTGCCACCTTCGCTTAAAAGCTATAGAAAAAACATTATCTCTTCGCGAGATTAGATAACGTAAATAGACAAAAATCTTTTCGAAATTTCTCATAATTTAGATACGATTTGCATCCGTGTTTGTTATGAGGTTTTCAGAAGGTTGAAAAATACAGAAATCTTTAGTAAACTTGTTGGTTTTCTAAGGGTGATCTTTTCTTCTTGAAAATCGTTCTTTTTCAAGAAGAAAAGATCACCCTTACTGATAATAAAGCAATGAATTTGAATCAATACTTTTGACAAGTCAAGGAGACTTTAATAGTCACGAAACATAGTTCTGAAATTTCGGGGAATTCCCATAACAATTATATTCACAGGTGTGTAATACAAATAATTTGATTGTATTTGTGTTAAAGGCAGACAAAATTGTCTGATTCACAATGGAACACACCCATACAACGAGGAGCTAATACTGATATCATTGTTAAAAAATTCAGATATGCGCCCATCAACATATTGGGGTTTCACTAGAGTTTGACCCTTTTAAACATTTATACAAGACCCACTCCTTAATTTTCTACAAGGGTTTAAAGTCATTGACATTGTATGAGAGATTTACGAAGCTATAAGAGAGCGTCAAAATCGTCGAACTCTTGAATATTGAAACCCACAAAATACTATTCATGTATGAAAATCCACCACATACAAAACATGTATTAAAATTTGAAATCTCGGAAAAATAGATTGCAACAAACACAGTGGTTAAACTGTGCCAAAATCATCATTACTTTTCTCTTTTGTTGATGAAACAATGCAATTCGGTCAGTTTTTTTTAAATTTCATAATCAATAAAGTTCATTAAAATAGGATAATTCCCTTTACTGACATTGAAGGAAAAACCAAAATATTACAAAAAGTTACAAATATCCATTAGGGTGCGGGCACACGATCGCCGTTTTTTGTCGCGGACTCGAATCATAAATAAAATCTCACCTCTGCCTGCTTCCACGACACGATTTAATATATCTTAGGGTGGGGGCACACGAACAGTCTTGGTCGCCGATTTTTGTCGCCGACACGAATCATAATTAAAATCTCACCTCTGCCCGAGCTCTCACGACAAGATTAACAAGTTTCATATTTGTCATATTGTTTTATCGTCTACATGGCAGAGCGTCATCATCCAATCAGATTCGATTTGCCTTTAATTTCATGACATAGTGGAAAACGAACGACTGGAGATTCTTCGTCCCCTCGTGTGACAAGGCTCTAGCCGGCGACAAAAATCGCCGACCAAGACGGTGCGTGTGCCCTTACTTTTAGAAGACCAGGAAGCCGGAATTACTAACAATGTCCTTTTGGAACACTGCCAAACCTTCACCCCTCATAGATATAAACTATCTCTATACCAGCGATTGCAGAAAGACACGACGTAAACTTCATTTAATTTCATATACCAGCGACGAATAGAAAAAAAACACCCACAATTTGTTACAGTAGTACCATTACAATTCTTGCATTCATAGTGAGAAATGCAGAGGTTAAAGGGACAGATTCTGCATCGTCGTACCTTAATCTCAGAAACGTGAAATATTTTTGTAGCCAATCAGTAATAATGTTCACAGCTCACCGTCGAAATTTGAGACTTCAAATCCATGTGTGTCTAGAATTATCCGCGTTAATTCTAATTTTAATTAAAATTGACGACTCGTCTTTTCTTGAGACTTGAGAAAAATTGAAAAGAAATACATTGAAATAGAAAATGAAATTCCTAGATTGAGATATTTCAGAAGGAGTTATGAGATTTTCGATATTTCGAAGACTTCTGAAGACTATTTACATAATATATTCAAGACCCAAATGAACCCATGAAAATGGTACACCATGGTCGTTAGGTTTTTTTTTTAATTCTATATAACTATAGTTATCAGGGCCAAGAGTCATAAAATACAATCTAATGATAAGAAGTAGTGGTGGGTGTGGAATTTACATTAACAAATACATTACTCACTACAAAACACAATTGAACGATACAAATATCTAAAGAAAATGCAAATACTTAGACGACGTTTTCAAGAAAGTTATAACGTTTATTGCAACATTATGATAACAATATCGTTTTAGAACACATTCTAATAATAAACATCGGGCAAATTAATCTATATTTAAATTTCATTAAAATTGACCAAAATAGTAAAATGATGCACAGGTAATGCCCCTATTAGGATGGTAATGAAGATAAAAACACCCCCTTAAATGAAATAAAATCATAATTTTTGGATAGTTTTAAAGATGACTTTTGTCAGTTTCATCTACTTGGTAAGTGTTACTTTTTTGCTTAAAAATACTAAAAAAAAAATTACAATTACGTTTCGATTTTTCCTGTTATTATTCGTCTCCATTGTACTATAGTTTCTTTTGTATTATATATGCTGTGTTCCGTTGAAGGGCAAAATTGTAAAAAGGGCATGATTAATTTTCAGCCTAATAAAGATTTGATAAGTATTATTATTATTAACAATGTATCTACCGCAGTTGCGTTCTAAAAAAAGAAGTATAATACGTGTTAGATTACAATGGAAATGTGAAAATAATCGATATTATAATCTAATTTTAATTATCCATACCCGGTTATGCAAACCACGAACAAACTCGACTTAAACATTCAATGTATTGATACATTCTTATCTATTTTTCAGATATGTTGCATAATCTTTTGTGTACACTCAGCCAAATTAACACACCGACTTCAGCAAAAGCTCAATAGAGAAATTTCGAAGTATGGTGTAGATGTATCATTTTTTCAAACACGTATTGGGGAAGCTTATCTTCGAACACAGGGTCTCGTCTGTATTCCAAACTTCTCTGAAATTCGAGAAACTGTTTATCCGACCGACACAAGTTTAAAATCTGAATACATATTGTGGGTGCTTCAGCATTATGAAAATCGGTTTCCTGTGGATATTTCCGTTGCCAAATGTAGTCCTGGCTTCAGTCCAATACATATTAACAAACCGGTGCTATTGAATATTACATCACATCCCATGAAATTCTGCTTCCAGAAAATTGCTGTCAGTTGTCACCGAACCGTCACAGCAATGGAAAGAATGGATAAGAGAAGACTCACTGAGTAGGATGAATTAGAATTAGCATTTCAAAAGTTAGGGAGAAATCTCAGTATCACAAGGGAAAGGCGATTAACCATACGAAGCAACGTGCCTTGCCTAATTACCAGAATCGCATTACGATTATATATGACCAAAATTCAAAAGGCCTGACTTAATCAAAATTACTTTTTCTTAACCGGGAGAAACATGCAAAAACTGGAACTTTGTTTGTGTGAATTGGTGAATCACGGATTATTTAACCAAGTAACAAAAACGCCCGATTTTGTCGGGCGTAGTGATATCAATAATATCTATGTGTCTGTTTCTGTATTAAGTGTAAAAACGACACGGTGGCAAGCAGCAACATCGCTAATATTTCGTGGTTCACGACCCCGTTCGTGACCGACATTAAAGTGGATTTGATTTTGTAACTAGTATTCAGTTAGTCGAACCAGACATAAATGAATTGATATGGGGTCGAACTACTTTTCTGAAAACGGAATGTGAATTGAAATTATTTTTAAAATTGTCCATACTAGACTATAAATAACAGGATTGGCCCCTGTGATATTTCAAATTGTTAATGTAACTTACTCTCGATGTCGCATCCTTAAGATGACCTAAGCTTTAACATGGGCATTATGTTTACTTAAGATGACATTATATTTTCCATGGGCATGGCGAAAGACTGAAATTCACTGCTGGATCTGTCGTTTTGATACTCATTGATAGTTTTTAAATATGTGTATTTCATATGATATGATATATATTATTAATATATTTATATATCGCTTTACAATTGATGTATTGGGCACTATTTTAACAGTGAAAATATTTTGTTATTCTTTTTCATGGTATTAAATCTTAAAAATCACGAAATAGTAAGCATTCATAGGGGGATGCGGGGTAATGCAAACGATCAAAGATCAAAAGGAATAATACGGAAAAAATAGCTCTATGTCACTGAGCCACATTGCATATACAAAAACAGTGAACATGTTATAAGGTAGACCAAAACATATGCCTCTATTCCAGCTGGTTTGCTTCTGATAGCCATTTTGAATGTTGTCAGCGGGTGGATACAGAAAAAGTAGGTTATGTTTTACCGGATTTTCGCTCCTCCGAAGTTAATAACTCGTAATATATATTCGGAAAGATGGATAATTTTGTAGTTCAGTCACCATCATAATCTACTTACACCATTTAAGTCACGTCTGAAGTTCCATCAAAGTTTTTTTTTTTTAACAAAACTGAGCCATGTATAACTGCCTACGCAGTCAAAAGTTCAAAATCACGTGTTACAAAACGAAACTTACGGTAATGCCCAATACTAATTTATAGTCATCGTAATAGTAATTTAATATCATATTAGAAAATCGCACCTTCGAAGGTGTGGAAAATCCCCATTAAACAAGGCCTAGTTTTTCCTGACTCAATTCCAGCAGAAAACTATCAAAATATCTAACAAAGGCTCGAATAGCGGCAGACTCAAACTCTTTCCTTCACTACAACCCTAATTAACTATCTGGTAAGATCAGGAGGGGTTTATGTAATAAGGTTACAGTAAAAAGTTGTTATTCTACTAAATGCATACAGACCAAAATAATTACAATTAGATTTCGTTTCGTTATATTTTCTGTCTCAATTGTAATCTAACACCATTAATACCAGAGTCGCGTACTGGTGGTTGTTAGATGACAGGTTAACGTTCGCTGCCAGCAGATGCTGATATTCCAAACTAGGTAGTTGTTGGTAGTTGTAGTAGTTGACAGATGGGTTGGTTGGATTGATTGGATTGGATAAGTGGTCGTGGTTGGTTGGTTGGTAGATGATAAGTTAACGTTCGCTTCCAGCGGATGTTAAGTGGCCGTGCTATAATTACGCTATTAATGCCACTCTTCGGCCAATCAGAATCCCTTTTACAAACGAGTATAGGCATTCTCATAACTCATAAGGCTCTACTGTGGGTTTCGTTATTTAAATGAACGTCAACATTACACGACCATGATATGTATCTTTTTAGATCAAAATGAAGACAGAAAACAAATATAACGAAACGAAACTGTAACCTTATTTTAATTCTGTTGTATCATTCAACAATTTCAGTCACGTCAGTTATAAAAATTTTGTGATTCCATTCGCCGACTTTTTATGGAATGAGATGTATCATGAAGTATCGATACATGACCTCACGATACGATATCCGTATCATGGAATGTCGTAATGTGATTCGCCGATGTATCGTGTCAGCACTACAGATTATGACGTTATTTGCAAATTCCGATTATTTAAATTTGATATAATGATAACTCGGAAATTACTAAGTATCCTCTTATCCGTTCGTTACTTTGAGGGTTACAAGAAATATTAAGGCTACCGTGAAATATTAAGCTAACATGAAATATTAAATGCCAATATGAAATATAACGCCAATATGAAATATAAAACTAATATGAAATATAAAGCCAATATGAAATATAAAACTAATATGAAATATAAAGCCAATATGAAATATAAAGCCAATTTGAAATATAAAGCCAATTTGAAATATTAAAGCTAATATGAAATATAAAGCCAATATGAAATATAAAGCAAATATGCAATAAAAGCTAATATGAAATATAAAGCTAATATGAAATATAAAGCTAATATGAAATATAAAGCCAATTTGAAATATAAAGCCAATATGAAATATAAAGCTAATATGAAATATAAAGCTAATATGAAATATAAAGCCAATATGAAATATAAAGCTAATATGCAATAAAAGCTAATATGAAATATGAAGCTAATATGATATATAAAGCCAATTTGAAATATAAAGCCAATATGAAATATAAAGCTAATATGCAATAAAAGCTAATATGAAATATAAAGCCAATTTGAAATATAAAGCCAATATGAAATATAAAGCTAATATGCAATAAAAGCTAATATGAAATATAAAGCCAATATGAAATATAAAGCTAATATGCAATAAAAGCTAATATGAAATATAAAGCCAATATGAAATATAAAGCTAATATGCAATAAAAGCTAATACGAAATATAAAGCCAATATGAAATATAATGCCAATTTGAAATATAAAGCTAATATGAAATATAAAGCCAATTTGAAATATAAAGCTAATATGAAATATAAAGCCAATATGAAATATAAAGCTAATATGAAATATAAAGCCAATATGAAATATAACGCCAATATGAAATATAAAGCTAATATGCAATAAAAGCTAATATGAAATATAAAGCTAATATGAAATATAAAGCCAATATGAAATATAACGCCAATATGAAATATAAAGCCAATATGAAATATAAAGCTAATATGAAATATAAAGCCAATTTGAAATATAAAGCCAATATGCAATAAAAGCTAATATGCAATATAAAGCCAATTTGAAATATAAAGCCAATATGAAATATAAAGCCAATATGAAATATAAAGCCAATTTGAAATATTAAATCTATTATGAAATGTTAAAACTATTATGAAATGTGAAAGCTATCATGACATTTTAACACTCTCATAAAATATTAAAGCTTTTGTGAAATGTTCAGACTATCAACAAATATTAAAGCTACGTGTATTATGAAATATTCAAGCTATCATAAAATATTTGAGCTATTATGAAATCGTTAAGCTATCTGGAAACATAAACGCTCAAAAGAGAAAAAAAAAATAACAGCTGTCCTAAAATATGAAAGCTATCCTGAAAAATTAAAAAAGCTATCCTGAAAAATTAAAAAAGCTATCTAAAAATACCGAAAACATCTTGAAATACCGAAAATATCTTGATATTTTTCCAAATTCGTTATTAAGAATCTCACCAGTGACCTGTAATCAACATTATAGGCATGGCCGCTTGCTTGTAACAATACTTTGTCATCAAATTTTTCTGTACTCTTTTAGCTAATTTAGCCGGCTGACTATTACGGTTAATACTGGGTTTGAAACTTTGAGTCAAAAATCGATGTGTGTGTAGCAGACAAGCTTATTGCTGTCTTTCCTCTTTTGATTTCCAACGCACCAACCATTTGGCTTGAATTGTGCAAAAGAGGCAATACAAAGATTAGATACCACTTTTAAATAACTTCAAAATAAAAATATCACAAGATATCACAAAGTAATCATCCATAATAACGTTTTCACTATTATATTCGTCACTAAAGTACCGTTACACCACAGCGAATACCGGTTGCGTATGGTGCGAATAATGCAAGTGGCTATGAGTTTCGAACGCAACTCACAACTGAGCTGCACGAGAGTTGCGTTCAAAACTTGTTCTTATTGGCAACTATACGCAAACCGATATTCTCTGGGGTGTGGCGGCACTTTAGTCGAAAAGAAAACAACCTTCTCTACGTAAACATTTGGAATTATTTGCATTGATATTTTCATTTTCCAACAGAATGTGAGGTATTTAACGATAAATAATGTGTCTAAACTGACGTCCTAATTTGAAATAAATGTACCAAACAAACCTTGATATTCCAAATTAAACCAGGAAGAAAAGCTTCTAATCTTGTAATCGTTTTGACATAACTGATTCGTAAATTGATATCCGGGATATAAAGTATCGTTAATGTGATACGCCCGTGAATAGGTTTAATAACGGTGTAATGCTAAACCTATTATTGTGAAATTCTTGAATACGATCAAATCCGATCAAATTCCTTTCACACACATCATAGTTAAGACCTCAACTGTCCGAGCACTATCACAGCGCCAGATATATATATAATATACTCATATACTCTATGATAGATAATTAATGGATATATCACATGATGCAACTAAGTTGTGAGTTGCGTTCGGTACTCATGCCAACTTTCAATATTCGCAACCATACACAATTATCAATCGCTATTGTGTGAGGGCACCTTTACATGAATAGTTACGACAATGATGGGAAAATCAGACCTTAATACCCCGAAACAGGCTATCTAGATTGAAAGTGTCACCCATAGACTTATGAATCAGGAAGTTCAATATAGGCCAATACTGGTCATTAAATACATAAAATATATATTCGTTATCAATACAAATAAAACAAGTCTTTGAGAGTTCTAATATTGCACTTAGTATGCTTTATTTTTTTAAGTGGCCACTTCACACTTTACTCGGTTTCCTATATTCAAATTTTCAGGATGTTCATCAACAAAATGAAAATACTCACACTAATCCGTCCGCTAACATTTCCCTGCGATAGCTTTAGAATTTGCAGTTTTAACCAATTTTGATCAAATTTGGTATGTATTTATTTAAAATGGAGATCCAGTTTCAATTTTAACCCATTCTGACTTTTAACCACCAAGATATTAACCACTGAGATATTAACCACCTAGATATTAACCACCTAGATATTAACCACAACCTAGATATTAACCACAACCTAGCTATTAACCACAACCTAGATATTAACCACCTAGATATTAACCTCAACCTAGATATTAACCACAGCCTACATATTAACCACCTAGATATTAACCACCTAGATATTAACCACTTAGATATTAACCTCCTAGATATTAACCACAACCTAGATATTAACCACAACCTAGCTATTAACCACAACCTAGATATTAACCACCTAGATATTAACCACAACCTAGATATTAACCACAGCCTAGATATTAACAACAGCCTAGATATTAACCTCCTAGATATTAACAACAACTTAGCTATTAACCACAACCTAGATATTAACCACCTAGATATTAACCACAACCTAGATATTAACCACAGCCTAGATATTAACCACCTAGACATTAATCGCCACCTAGATATTAATCACCACCTAGATATTAACCACAACCTAGATATTAACCACCTAGTTAATAATAGAGATATTAATCACCTAGATATTAACCACCTAGATATCAACCACCTAGATATTAATCACCACCTAGATATTAATCACCACCGAGATATTAATCACCACCGAGATATTAACCTGCTAGATATTAACCTTCTAGATATTAACCGCCGAGATATTAATCACCGAAATATTGACCACCTAGTTATTAACCACCACCTAGATATTAACCACCACCTAGATATTAACCACCAAGGATATTAACCACCGAGATATTAACCGCCTAGATATTAACCACCACCTAGATATTAACCACCACCTAGATATTAACCACCGAGATATTAACCACCGAGATATTAACCCTATGTATATCGCATATCGAGTGCCCTAGCAACTTCGGTTTTTTTTTAACGATGTATTGATTTAATATTACACCTTAATACATTGCTTAGGCAAATAACATGACTGCCTTATCTATAGAAGAGGGACTCAATAAAGAAAATTAAAAACATTTTAGAACGATAAATGTTTGAAAGTACCAGGTACGAGAACAGTGTAGGATTATCGTTTTTTTTCCTTCCAATTGCAGCCCCAGTGTGGGTACAGCCCCCTCCCCCTTGAATAAGGTTTGTAACCCCAATTGTACCCCAAATTCAAACAGATTTCTAATAAATTTAAAAACATGATTTCCCTAAGAATGCACCTACTCGATTACATTTTTTGAAAATATTTTTGGGATAAACCCTGTCAGGAGCTCAATGGGAGGTTTACGTATTTTTCCATAGAGCTGCCGCCACATTTGGAATCTCAATCTCACAATGGACTCCGTAATGCATTTATTCGCTCCAAAACGGGTGCCGTCATGCCAAATGTACTAATTGTACTAATAGAACCTAATCTATCGTACATAACTTAAATTACGAAGCAAGGTTAACAATTGTAAAGTAGTTTGACTGGGATTGAAACACATTTTGCTGGGCAAACATTAACACTGAGTCACAAGATTACCTGGCTAGGGTGATGTTATCGTGAATCCATGGGATAACCAACTCCCCCCTTTCTACTGAGCCACCGCGGCTCCCGTATAAGTATTCAAAGAGGAAGTATATCTTTAATGACCTGCATCGCTGACAAGGAAATCTTTATACACCTGAATACGCATTCAATGGCAGTACATACACATATACTTAATTAATTCAACGAAATAGTTTCTTTCAAATTTTCTTAGTAAACTCTCTGGTTGTTCCGCCCCTTAAATCTGTCATAGGTTATTCTTATGCAATTTATATCCTTGTTATAAAAGGGTGTGATATTTAACATAATATGTCATTGTATCATTGTCAAGTCAGCAGACGGTCAGAACATTATGTGAAAGGTAAGAATTCATGTCTTTAAGACGCGTTTTGTAATGAAGTATGAAACAGAAAGGGACTCAAGTCGCCTGCCGAATAGTATCCTATGCAGCCGAGGTGAGCGAAATAGTGACTACGATCTGATTTGACCGAAATGACTACAATATCGTCTGTTTTCTTTTGAACAGAACCTGAAAAACTGACGACAATCAACTGGCGGTATTAGCGATAATTTAGTCATTGACCGATTGATACAATTTTCCCAGATCTGGTCAGTTGCTAGCTTGCAGTTTTGTTGAAAGTCTCAAATTTGCCATTCGCAAATTCCGTTTAATGAATCGTATCATTTATATTTCCATGAAAGAGGTTTTCTAAACTTTTTATGTGTATTTGGGGCACTGATATCGCCAATTTTGACCATTCAAATTTTCAGTCAGACGTCTATGGCACTTGCAATTTCACTAAGAGTACGCTTTTTATGACGCCACTTCCTCAAAAGCTGCTTTGCCCTTAGATATATAAGGACCTTTGATATAGTGACGTCATAAAACGCATAGTTTAAGAGGAATTACAACAACTTCGGACGTCTGAAAAATTGGAATAGTGAAAACCGATGTTATCAGTGGACCTTATATACATATAAAACTTCTTTACAATCCCTTATTTTTAATAATTAATTCCAAAAACGCTCAAGATCATTTCCCTGGAGAGTTGTTGTAAGGAAAAATCGTTTCAACAATCAACAATTACTTATGTTCTATCGCCAATAGATATACAACTTCTCCCATTTTCGTCAAAGTCGGTCAAGGATTTAGCCTTCATTTAAGCGGATAAAATAGACGTATACAAATTAGGAAGGTTCATTCTCCGAATTGGTACAACTCTGAGACGTATATTACATCAATTAAATTATAATGAATATTTGCACAAACAGAATTATATTAAAGATGCCATAGCTGACGTTGTCGAAAGAGATATCTCTGCAAACCATAATATTAATAATAAATTTTAACATGGGTCAGAATTTGTCCCATACACCATAGTGGCATGGCCCTGTCGATCATTCAGCCCAACTTTTTTGCTGATGTCAGCTAATTTTGTATGTGTGTAGGCGGGTTACAGGTAAATTCATATCGGACTTGTGCATGTACAGAAGTTGATATTTTCCAACAAGATTCATCTTTAGGTAAGTAGATAATAATTGCCTGCATTAGTTTCGTGAGTTTTTTCAGGTTTCAATTAAAGGGGCATTCAGTTTCTTTGCTCAAATTTTTGATAACTATACACAACAAAATCTAGAGAGAATGGCCTCCTAACATATCTGAAAGTTTTAATTTAAAAAATCAGCCGCTAATTTTTTTTGGCAAAACTATTTATAACATAAAGAAAGCTGTCTATGTTTATTTTAGTAGGTGTAAGAAAAATACTGTACGGATTTAAGCAAAATAAACGCCAAATTGTAGAGAAACATGTCGCATACTTTTCTGGAAGTATTACATTATGTTCTTATTGCATATAATTAAGAGTTTTAACCAAGCATAAATGTATATGTATGTACAGTCTGGATAAACAAAAAAAAAGACCTTTTGACCTTTCTTGATCGGTCACTCATTGGAATTCTGCTGGAAATTCTCTTCTTATTTAGCTAATTATGAATTGATTATGGACATGTGAGACAAACTGGTATTTTTCCAAGTCATTAGAACACCTCTACTTATTATTCATATAAGTATTAGCATTTTCATTTTCGTAAAAATGAAAATAAGGGAACCCATCTTTAATTAACAATTAATACGCTCCGTTTGTAATTATGGCGATCAATTTCTTATATTTTTTTCTGCATATTTCGGCAGAAAAATGATTCCCAAATTGTCGTCGTAGATTTTATTTTGGGCTTATCAAAAGAAATATTGGATCGCAAAAAGAGGGCTCTTATATTGAACCAAAGTTTTATAACATACTAACCTTTTTAGTAAGTGGTGCTCAGTCCGTAACTGACAGGGCCTTTATGTCTCGTGTGGATCATTATCCGCTTTATATCATACATCAGTCACTACATAACGACTATTAGCCTGTGCACGTTAAGTAGAATTCTTCAAGTTAAAGGGAGGTAACAAATAAAATCGATCATTTGGACTCTGGACTGTAATTCACTTGCCATCTGTTTCCATGTTAAATCACGAAATTCAAACTTCTATAACTTTTAACAGAAATCTCGTTAACCATTCCAATAATATGTCACATGAAACTCTGGTCAATACGTAGTTTCTGGACAAAACTTCAGTAAATCATGACTTGAAATCTTGAGCTAGCCAAACTGAACATAGACCACTACATCTTATCAACATCCGCTTGACCGTCACTGAACAAAAAACGACTATTTTTACAATTGTCTTATCATCTCATAAAATCAAATTTCAGTCATCAAATTCCAAAATTAGTCAAAAATAGACATGCAAAAACCCGAAAAGGTAGGGAGAAAGAGGATTTCTTAAGATAACATGGACATACAATTATTTACATGAAACGTTTTAGTGGTCTGAGTCCATTTCGCCACTCTCCAAACATAAAAGTACCATGGTCTTGAAACCAGAGAAATGCACAATAAAAATTAAGAATTTTTTTCTTACTCAATTTCTAAGACAGATGAGAACTAGGCCTTTAGGCTAGATTTCATTTTCTAAAGAATAGATTTTGAACGACACTCAAGTGAGTACATTACTTAATGAAATTAAAGACCTAATAATGCATTGTACCGTATCTAGTTCATTAGATTCCAAAATAATACTTTTCCGTCCTTATTTTTCTTACCATTTCACATTCGAGATTTCCGCTGTTGAATTTCCTGAATATTAAAAATAGATGATATCAATTTCCTATTGTGATGTTTCCTCAGTTCCGTTTCTATGTGAGGAAGGCGGGGGTGTTGCAAATTGAGACTGGACCGGATATGCCCCCCACCTCATTTTCGCTCATCATATGACATAGGGAAAGTTTTGTCTATTATCCCCCCACCACCCTTGACAATTCTGTGGCCCCTTATTTAATCTAATATTCAGTAGGCGACAACTTGATTACCGAGAAAATACAAATATATATATATATGATCAATATCCATCTTTCTAATCAATTATTTCCATAACGTCTGTTTATATTTCATAATTAAGAAAATAGATCGAATTATATGGGCTTACGAATTTTTGAATTTTAAAAATTAATTTTTTTCCAATTTTTTCGCTTAAGCATTTTTTTGTAAACGCTCGTCATAAACAGAATTTAAAAAATACAAAAAAAGAATGCTACGAATTTTTTAACTTCGTTAATTATGGATTCATTTTCCTTTTTTTTCGCCTTTCGCTTATACATCATCTGTAAACAAAGGCCAAAAACAGAATCTAAAAGATACAAACAAAAGGTTGCTACGAATTTTTCAACTTCACGTTTCAATTTCTTCATTTATACATCATCTGTAAACGCTAATCATAAACAGAATCTAAAAGATACAAAAAAGGATGTAACGAATTTTTTAACTTCGTTAATTATGGATTCATTTTCCATTTTTTTTTTCGCTTATACATCATCTTTAAATAAATGCCATGCATTTTATTCCATTATCGACAATATATCATCAGATGATTAAAATAAATATAAAATTTTGGTGATCTAAGCATCAAATTTCAGTGGTGACAACTAATGCTAATGTGGATCAAAATTTTATCATTTATAGTTAAACAAAAGTTTTAATTTGATTTTCACAAATCTTTGAATGCTGATGTTGTTAGTTCTTTTTGTTGATGGTAGCTTACTTTGAAAAATTGTTGAGTTATTGGCTTTGGAATTGGAAAATGGGTTTGTTCATTAGATAGATGGCTTATGTTTCATGTCATTTTGGTAGATTGACAGAATATCAAAAATTATTCCACTGATTGCGAAAGGGTTCAAAACTAAGCGCTCGGGAATAACATTATGAACAGAGATCTTCAAATTACAAATATATTTTTTATCTTTGCTTGTTAAATTAGCTTTCATTCAAATAATCACAGTTTCGCATTAAGAATATTTAATATTGTCCCATAGTTCAGACAAAACTTCAGACTCTATTACTAATTTTATAACAATCTGATTCCAAGATGTTAGGTAATACCATGGTTAATACTAAGGTTCTGTTCCGCAGTAGGAAATGGTTATGGTTGTTGACAGTCGGGTAGTAATCAACTGACCAAAAAACTATAAAACTAAGTCACCGTATCAGACTGCAGATATTTGACCGGGCTTGTTGGTAAGACTGTAAAGTATACATTGTTATGTTTCTACTCTAGCGGCAGGTAGTACCCATATTCATGATATCCTTGGAACTATAATAACAATGGTGGTTTTTGAATGGCATTTAGCAATTGTAGGTACGATGGTGGTTTTTGCATTAACATTTTTTCATTTTAAACTCCATCATCTGAGCATTCCAGAAGAACACATAGCTGTGCTTTAGTACAAACTAAATCGATCAACGGGATAAGTCAATGTAGCTGCATATTTGCCATGTCAGGACCATCGACGTACTTGACTCAGTCAAGTAAATCAAGTTAAAAGCTAGATAATACCTTTTGGGAAGCTAGTTACTATACGAATTACCTCTGGAAAGCTAGTTACTATACGAGTTACCTCTGGAAAGCTAGTTACTATACGAGTTACCTCTGGAAAGCTAGTTACTATACGAGTTACCTCTGGGGAAGCTAGTTAATATACGAGTTACCTCTGGGGACGCTAGTTACTATACGAAATACCTCTGAGGAAGCTAGTTACTGTAAGAGTTACCTCTGGGAAAGGTAGTTACTATACGAGGAGTTACCTCTGGGTGACACGGTTACTATGCGGGTTACCTCGGGTAAGCTGGTTACTATTCCAGCTACCTTTGTTATTCAAATTAAGATCGTTAAAATCAAATGAATTGGATTTTTGCCTTCTATTATTCTGCTTCTTTTTGGGCTAATATTAATGAACCTAATTTGAGTCTGGAAAAATATAATAAATTTTTATTATCGTACATCAAACAAGGAAACTGTCTCTTATCTACGTCATGAGACAAGTAAATCATATGATTGTCCGATTTTTGTAGCTTCATTTAAAATCGATTTAGTTTGTACATACTGTATATTAGCTTAAATCCACGTGATTAAAACGGCTTGGTGCAAGTCGGAGTGTCCGATATTGGAAAGATGTCTAGTCGTGCGGATGTGACAAGGCCCCCAGAGAACGCCGAAGATTTGTCTACAGTTGGAAAGGCTAATTCAAAATTTCTCTCGTTGCACACTAGATGGCGTTTCCCATCTTTCTTTTTGACCAATCAGGTGCAGAAAAGCACGGCCATCTATAGCTCTGATGTTTTTGTGTCTCTCTGTTTCAGTCTCTCTGTCTCTGTCTCACCCCCTGTCTGCCTGTCTCTCTCTTTCTCTAGCGTGTGAGGATGAGTGTGGGTGAGGGTGGGTTGGTGTGCGTGTGTGCAGATGCACAAGGAAGCAGAAAAGCTCAATAACTGAAAGATCAACTAGAATCACTTTCCATGGTGCACTAAGTAAATTCTCTTTACTGATAGTTCCATATTTCAATTTTGACGATGTTTGTTTACGACGTGTTTTAAAAAACTCAGGAAATTTTTTGATGTGGCATACTTCCAACTCGTTCCAATTTCCTTACTGAAGCCCAAGGACGAAAATCTTCCGTGTTCTCTTCAACTGCGTAATTAATTTGTTCTGAAATCGGAGAAAAACAAACATAAGAACCTTATTGAACTTCAAACAGAATAATGTCATGAAAGAAGATCTGAGACGTTAAATGAAAGTTATCACGCAATATACATGGACGTGTAGGTAATTCAAAAAAATTTCTATGCCTAGGATAATCCCTTGAATAACCACGACCTTTCCGAATTTATTTTCTGTTCTCGGAATTTTAACGACATAAAAAAATAATGGTTTTCTAGGTTGTAATTATTACATTTTCAACCGATTTTCAAGAAAATTATTAAAAAATTTCATCATCGCCAATGCTAAATATCTGGACATTGTCTAAAAAAAATTAAAAGAGACAAGTGCGCCATTCGTTTGACCAATCGTACCCTAGTCTTAGAAACCTGAATTTATTATTTAAGCTAATCAGTAATAGTGTTCACAGCTCACAGTCGGAATTTGAGCCTTCAAATCCATGTGTGTCCAGAATTAACCGCGTTTGAAACAAAAACTGTATACAAAAAGAAAGTGAACTTTATAGTTTGATGTATATTTGAAGGGATTATACGTTTTTCATGCAATTCTAGTATTTCTGAAGACTATTTACATAATATTCAAGACTTAAATCAACCCTAAAAATGGCCAACCATCGCCTTTAAAAATCTAATATTACTCTTACATTGAAGATGTCCTTGAAAACAGCTCAATAAACTGTATAAAACCACTAGTTCACCTTGCACTAAAAATCAATTAGGTTTTATCTTATTTTATACGTGGGATGAGCGAGATAATAGGTGATAACTTGGCATGGATTACGTCGATGCTTATATTTAAAAAATAAATATCTAACCTTGAATCTATTGGACATAATAATGTTTTCGATTATTATTTTGTTCTATCAGCCAATCTGCTGTTACGTCATTGATTTTAAAATGGTAGTGTGATTTTTTTTTAAATTTAAGATGCGTTTCCTTATATTTTCCTCAAATTTATGAAAACTATACACCACAATCTTGAGAAATGTGTTCCTTAACCTATCTGAAAGATTTAACTCAGGGTATGCTGCCCTAAATTTAAAAAATTCAAAACTAGTTAAAAGGTTTACGTAAACCTTTAAACGTCGCTATGTTTTTTTTTTCGTTGGCGTTGGAAAACTAATCTACCAATCTTATCAAAATGAAAGCCAAAATATTATGTCTTCTGCTCAACCCACAAAAACAACAGTCTTTACTGTTATTTTGTAAGCTGCCCTGTAAATGGAACTGCAATTATACGACTTTTATTTTGTTATCGATGGATTAGTGGATAATATCCTTCTACTTCTCTCTTGCCATTTACAGAGGAGTTAACAGGATATCCCGTTATTATTCATGATTCTTTCACTAACCATTCCAGAAAGATTCCTAAACGTCCTTATTATTCTGTTTTATGCATTAAAAACCTCATTAATACTACGGTGTATATTAAAGGAGTACTACGTCTTAGAATAGACATAACATTCAAGAATTCTAAACTTGGCGAATAAGAGCCAGTAGATATACTTGGTGTCATAAATAACATAACAGGAGCCTTATATAATCCGATAAATCAAAAAAACTTAGTAATTATCCATAAATATTTAATTAACTATTGAAAAACGCTTAATGTCAAGATTAAGCGTTCTTCAATAATTACATAGTTTTATGAATTTTCCAATTTTCCAGATTTTACAGTGATTCTGTTGTAACTTTATGACACCAGGTAATTTCACTGATGAATATATACTCATATTGACCATTTCGAGAAATTAAATTTTATGTTCATTCTAAGACGTAGTATCACTTTAAATACCGACAATTATTCGGAATGGGAAGAATATTTCTAAATAAATTTGCAACAAAAACTATTGTCATCAGAGTGAACGTAATTGCCGGAATTTCTTCACAATGGTCAAGCTATTACAAACTTCGTCTCATATCTTGACTACAATAACCACTGTTCTGATATCACGGAAGTTTGTAAATGGTGTGCTTAAATTGGATGATACGCTAGTGAATACAGCCAAATTTGAGTCACAGATATTAATCAAATGTAATGGTAATTGGAGGAGTATCATCAACTCAAACTTATTCAAATTATGTTACTTTGGATAAAACTGTCAAAGACTTTCATTTAGCTCGGAAATGTAGGCTTTATTTTTTCAGTTTTCTTCGCATTTCAAATAGATGGGAAGGTCAAAGCCGATCCATCCTCTTTTCCCCGTAAAAACGCCACTGCTTAAAGGGACAGGTAGGCCATTTTTTTTTTACCAATCATACTTTAGTCTCAGAAACTGGAATATTTTAGCTTAGCCAATCAGTAATAGTGTTCACAGCTCATCGTCAAAATTTGAGCCTTCAAATCCATGTGTGTCCAGAATTATCTGCATTTGAATCTTAAAATGACGACTCGTTAACGTAAGATACTCTGTGTAGAAATAATGAATAAAACTCCTTGTTTGAAGTATTTTTAAAGGTATTATCGATTTTCGTACATTTCTATTACTTCTGAAGACTATTTACATAAAAAATACTAATTTCTAAAGTCAACCCCCAAAATGGCACACCTGTCCCTTTTATCAATGATATTTTTCAAAAAATTCTTGGGGGAGAACCCTCTCAGATTGTCCATGGAAGGTTTGGGTATGTGTGCTTACACCGAGCTGCTGTATTGTTAACTTTAACTACGACAGATGTACCCACATTATGTCGGTTTACCCTCTATTTTTACCCTTAGTCTCGTGAGGTTGGCTTCTACAATCATGCCAATACTTAGTGCCTGGTTTACCAAAAAAAGACACATAAAATGAAAAGAAAGCAAGCTAATACCGCTGTTCTGGCAAAAGTTCCCTCCCTGCATGGCGTTGCCCGTTGAAATTCCACAAAATCTTCTTAACCACATTTTTCAATTTTTTTTAGTGAAGTCCAATTAGCGCCACATTACCACATCGTTTCTTATTGAAGTTTTATAGCGTTTACATCATCTTTTTTCCGCTCATAGAAAACATCCTGAACACTTCACGATTTATTTCTTACACGAGAGAGGTTCTCCTATACCAATTTTGGAACTGAACAAAGATCCAATGCTTTATGAATCAGTATTATAAGCAACAGCAAAGATTTTAATCAATAAAATATATAATAATTAAATACGCTTTATATCGATATATGTGTTCTATTTATATGTCTAGACTACCGTTACACCTTTTATAATTAAATTAAATTAAATGAGTGGAGTTTTACGTCCTACTTTTCTACACCATGTGGGCTAATGAAGACGGGCAACGCCATGCACGATGCAGTGAGGGAAATTTTGCCAGGACAGCGGCATTAGCCTGCTCTTTTTCGATTTCCAACTGTTTAAGAAAACGTGTACAGCTTGTAGCACACGGGGCCTCGGTTTATTGTCCCATCCGAATGACTAGACGCTTTTTCCATGTCAGCAGCTTTTAGGCCTACCTGCATCACTGACAGGGGGAACCGGGTTGAAAAATCCGAAGTTATTATTTTTAGAATTGAAGACTAAAGCTTTGAACCCAGTTCTGTCTTTCATTAAGAAAACCGTTATTATAATTATATGAAAATTATTGTAAAATCAATCTCTAATCGAAATTACGAAAGCATAGGTCGGGGTAATAAGAAAAATGATATTGATATTAACGATTTTGAAGCCCCGATACGCCTTCGAACCCAAAATAACTTATGTATAGGCTACTATGCTATGTATGTGGCTTTAATATAACTTATGTCCTCCTTACTGCTACCTGAAGGGGTATGACGTCTGTTTCGGAAAATATTAAAATATAGATTCCCTAAGCCTTATATAACGAGTTTCTTGTATAAACTTCAATAGCAAATGTCCAGGCCATAACAAAAAATCTACACACCCACACTATAATATTAATATTTCTTGTTTTGAAGAATTGTACCGTTAGGATTAATGATAACCTGGCCTTGACAGGTATTATATGACACAATTCTTTTCATGCGCATGACATAAATTACAATTAACGATACGACGATTAGGCACTGACTGTACGTCATGTTATTTGCGTTTATTTATGTTTCTTTCTCTAACTCTGTATACGTGTATATATGATACAGATAAGATCTTATTGATAATGACATGTCATTGACATTAGTGTGACATTATCACATTGATAAAATTGTGAAATGAAAATAGTATATAAAAGGAATATAGAACAAATAGTTCATATACTCTACATCGTCATTGTGTTCATAGGCTTCTGAATATTATAGTGTGGAATTGTTTACTGAAGTGGGTTTACGATTGGTACCATTTTTGGACAGCTATAACTGAACTGTTTTATGTTATGAATTCAAAGATTAGACTCAGTTTATGACACTTGACCCACGTGATTTGATTTTTTTGGGACTGATATATGGGTCAGGTTAAATTTTCTGACCTAATTTTGTGAACTAAACAAGTCGGTGTCGTCTGACAGAAGGATAAGTTAGTGTCATGGCCCACCAAAATTGTGGTCAAGAACCATCATCTACAGTGTCCCTCATGCCTGGGTACTCCAGAAATGAGACCAACTTATCCAAAAAGTAAGTAGGCTTTATGCATCTAAAATTGACAGGCTATATTTAGAAATACTTATCTCATATTTGCAATGAAAGTTGAAAATAAAGCTAAAGTTTTTAAAATAGGAATTTTTTAGAATGATGAATAGGTATTTTTAGAAAACAAGTAATACCCTATTAGTACCAGTGATGTATTTAGGGGGTGGGGGAAGCCCCTCCCCCCCCTCTCTCTCTCTCTCTCTCTCTCTCTCTCTCTCTCTCTCTCTCTCCCCCTCTCTCTTCCTTATCTGAAATCTGTTGCCCTCTGGGTACCTCTAGGAGCCTCTGGCAACTCCCAGAACTCTGACATTCAAGGGGCTTTACCTCATAGAGATATCTCCTATTTTTGCTCCCTCCCCCCCGACATTTTCTAGATGTACCCCTGACTGATACTAATGGAAAAAGCAAGGTTAACTGCACAATACAAGCAAAAACTCATATCTTATTGAACACTGGGATAAAAGACTATGTGGCAATATTTTATTGTGGGATTCACATTCAATCCTTAATGGTTATTTATGAAAATATTAATAGGTTATAGGTGATTGTGGGCTATACATTACATTCAACATTTATTATTATATAATATAATTTTCAAGACATTCCTTGTTGCCTTTTCAAGTGATGCATTCGTCTAAATTTATGGCTACTTTGCTTGGGGAAGATCTAATAATTATATGGTAATCTATATCACCTTGCTGTGTATGCTATATAAGGCATAGCCTATCTTTTGGACTCTTCAACCATGTCATTCGACCCGACCAGATCTAACGAAGAATCAACAACCAAACCAACAACACAGAATCATCCAATTTGATCCAATCCAACTACCAACTACTACGACTACCAACACCTACCTAGTTTGCGTTATCAGCATCCGGTGGAAGCGAACGATAACTTGTCATCTACCTACCTATCTTTTGGACTCTTCAACCATGTCATTCGACCCGACCAGATCTAACAAAGAATCAACAACCAAACCAACAACACAGTATCATCCAATTTGAACCAATCCTACCTACCTATCTTTTGGACTTTTAATACATCTGGTACTCTTTGACTGCCTTAAGAAGTTCGACTGGTCAATGAAGATAGGATTAAGCCCTTGACAAAAATTGACCATCACAGATGACAGATTTCTGAAACACCATCTAGCGATGATAAAACATAGCTGATGAACAGGTGTGAAGATGTGTTTCAGATACTCATTGTGGTGTGCTCAAGTATCTTGTTGGTGAGACAGAAGATGGCAATTTTAGGGTCCCCTTTGTGCTTAAACTGATATTGCAGGCTCAAGTATATTGTTGGTGAGACAGAAGATGATAATTTTAGGGTCCCCTTTGTGCTTAAACTGATATTGCAGGCTCAAGTATATTGTTGGTGAGACAGAAGATGATAATTTTAGGGTCCCCTTTGTGCTTAAACTGATATTGCAGGCTCAAGTATATTGTTGGTGAGACAGAAGATGGCAATTTTAGGGTCCTCTTCTTGCTTAAACTGATATTGCACACTCACGTATCTTGTTAGTGAGACAGAAGATGAAAATTCAGGGTCTGCATCTAGCTCAAAATTCGCCCAGTCTGTCCGCAGCTTAAGAAATTCTCTAGCAAAAATATTAATTTCTGTCCCATGTTTTTGCAGAACATCAAAGACATGCATAGTTAAAGGTATACTACCCTTAGAATCAACATGCAAAATTTTGAAAAATATAATATTTTCTCCTTAAAGATATGTTCCATTTTTTTCATTTATGAAAATGAAAATGCTAATACTTATATGAATAGAAAGTAAAGGTGTTCTAATGACTTGAAAAAATACCAGTTTGTCTCACATGTCCATTATTAAGTAAATGATCAAGAAAGGTCAAAAAGTATTTTTTTGTTTATCCAGACTGTACATACATGGACATTTATGCTTGGTTAAACTTGGTTATTTATTTGCAATAAGAACATAATGATATGATTAAGAATACATGATAATTCATTAGAAACACCAATTTGCTTAATTTGACACTAAAAAACAAGGAAACCCATCTTTAAGGCTTCACTATTTTTATTTGTTCCTCTTGGCTAAATTTCACCTAATTAGCCAAAGTGAAAGAATCTACTAGAAAATTTCCCTTTGGCATCATGTTTCTAATTTATCTTTGATGGCTTATACCTAGAGGGTGTAGGGGGGAGAATATTGACATTTGTGCCCTAGATATGCTGTATGTTACTTTTATAGTCATGTATTGTCTATTGACCTAATTTCTTCCCTTTGACCTAATTGTGTTAACTGACCTAGTATTGTCAATAATGGTTCAATATTCATTATCTAGAGACATTGATAAATATTGTTATTGCTTAACCTTAAAGGTATTGTAAAGAGGTTTTCTGAATTTTTTTATGTGTATCGGGGACACTGATAGCATCAATTTGCACCATTCCAATTATCAATTAGACATCTGAAGTTCCTGCAATTCCACTAAAAATTAGTTTTTCACTAATCTTCTTATGTGATAAAGCATATTTTTCAATTATTGTTGTCATCAAACACTTAGTTTTAGTGGAATTGCAGGAACCACAAATGTCTGATTGAAAATTGGAATAGTGCAAATTGATGCCATCAGTGTCCCTGATACGCATAGAAAATATAGAAAACAACTCCCCTTTAATGATTTTCGATGATATGCTTGGCTACTATTGTTTACAGGGGAATAGATATATGTGGTCTTGTATAAGGATATGAATATATTATATAAAATGAATGGAGTTTTACATCCTACTTTTCTGCAACTAATTGGGCTAATAAAGACGGGCAACGCCATGCAGGGTGCAATGAAGGAAATTTTGCCAGGACAGCGGCAAATGCCTGCTCTTTTTCGATTTCCAACTGTGGAAAAGTGAAAAAGGGCATAACCATCAATTGAAAATGTGGTCAAAAAAATAGAGGAAATTTTTTTTCTAAATCTGGAGAACGAAATTCAATGCTGGGAGACAAAATTTCAATTACTCATATATGGGTCAAGAGACGTCTATTGTTAGCTAAATTATGATCAAAATATTCTAAACAGGTCATAAAGTGACACATATTACATTATTTATGTTGATTTATTGTCTTTTAATGCAAATGTTATGTAAATTTATACAACCTAGGTTAGATTGCATTAAAACTAATTTTATTGTCTACAAGCCAAGGTCCAGTGCTTGTCCTAGCAATATTTCCCTCATTACACACTGCCAGGTGTTGCCTGTCTTTTAGCCCAATTGGATGCAGAAAGGTAGGATGTTAATTTATTACATTTATTGCCAGTGAAGAAGCGAGGATTTTATTGACTAAGAGGTCATTCAAGCACCCTTACATACCTTTGCAGTTTAGGGCATTAGATACGGTAGGGCAGGAGGGGGGCATGGCCCAAAAATTTATAGAAATGAACTACTAATTATATTTGTGTGTAAATGTTGGATTATGGACACTCTCCTCGTACTCAAAGCTCTGGATTTTAATGTCTGCTGCCATTGTCACTAATTATAGCTCTGCAGTGGTGTCTCTATTAATGGGCTGATTAAGGGACCCTTATACCATAGTGATCACCAGTTGCGTATGGCTGCGAATAAGTTTCGAACACGACCTTCATACAACTGAGTTATGAGTTGATATTGAAATTTTTCCGATGTAAAAACTCCACTGTAGCTGTCAAGATCAGTTCTAAATTATCATGTGAGACTGGATGTCCAAATCTAATGAGAATGACTTGTGAGTAATTTATTGGAATTCCCAGTGTTTGACTCATTCTCATTCTGTGTCTTTTCATTAACGTGGAACAAACTCATAAAATGTGTCATCTGATCATATCTTATTGTTCCAAATAACTGCTTCCTTGATATAACAACAGGATTTCCTGCAATTCAGACTTATTACTTCCCTACCATTTGTCATCACTCATTTTGTTACAAGAATATAGCAGGGATTTTATATTTCCTGAGGGCTACGCAATTATATATTGATATATTTTAATATCAAAATAGAAATATTAAAACAGAACCTTAAAAAAACATTTTGTTGTTATTCAGAATTTCACGCTTTGCGATTTTCAGTTGTCTGAAGATACATAAATTTGTTTCTAGCAGATCCCCCTTCCACTAGACAGAAAATCACTCGCTGCGGCCCCCTTCCACTAGACAGAAAATCACTCGCTGCGGCCCCCTTCCACTAGACAGAAAATCACTCGCTGCTACCCCTTTCCACTAGACAGAAAATCACTTGCTGTGACCCCCTTCCACTAGACAGAAAATCACTCACTGTGACCCCCTTCCACTAGACAGAAAATCACTCACTGTGACCCCCTTCCACTAGACAGAAAATCACTCGCTGTTACCCCCTTCCACTAGACAGAAAATCACTTGCTGTGACCCCCTTCCACTAGACAGAAAATCATTTGCTGTGACCCCCTTCCACTAGACAGAAAATCACTCACTGTGACCCCATTCCACTAGACAGAAATCACATGCTGCGACCCGCTTCTAATAGACAGAAAATCACTTGCTGTGACCCCCTTCCACTAGACGGAAATCACTCACTGTGACCCCCTTCCACTAGACAGAAAATCACTCGCTGTTACCCCCTTCCAGTGGACAGAAAATCACTTGCTGTGACCCCCTTCCACTAGACAGAAAATCATTTGCTGTGACCCCCTTCCACTAGACAGAAAATCACTCACTGTGACCCCCTTCCACTAGACAGAAATCACATGCTGCGACCCCTTCCAGTAGACAGAAGGCTCACATTTGAACCATGAGCTGTGAACAATATTATTCATTATGTAAACTAAAAAAATTCCTGTTTCTGAAACTAAGGTATGATTGGTTGAACGGATAGTGAAGGTTTTCCTTTAAAACAAAAATAACTATTTTGTATATATTTTTTGTATCTATCTTAAGCCCAACGCAGACGAGGAACATTTCTGTCGACGAACAAGAACATCGAACAAATATATTTGTTATCCGTTATCCGCAGACGACAAACATAATTCCGCAGACAACGAACATTTAGCTCGAACAACACGCCAGTGTCACGGAAAATCACATGACCTCAAAATGGCGACGTCCAGAAGATTATGTAAAATTGCGTTAGCTATTTTATTGATTTAAAAAAAGACGCCAACGTAGACGGTGAAATAGGAGCATTTTTGTTCGTATTTCTGTAATCCGCAGACGGTGAAAAAAATGATCGAAACAAAATTTTTACGATTGTTCGCTTAAAATGTTCCTCGTCTGCGTTGGGCTTTAAGCTATTAAGCATTGAAAAAATTAAATATACTTCAAATTGTAAAAGTACATAAAATCATTGGGAAAAAAAATAAGAAGCAGATGTTCTGTATTAACAATGAACAATAGATCTACTAGGTCTTTATAGAAATATCTGGAAAAAATATTTTAAGCTTCTTAAAAACCTTGAGTGTAACAGTCTTTATTGTCTGAAATGCTATTTCCTTCAAGCTTATTAAACCTTCCATTTAAATGCATTCTTAAGAATAATAAGAAATTTTCAGAATGTTTTTGTGTTTTTTAAAGAACATTATTTAGATAATCTTAATTAAAAAACAGTCTGGGCTTCAGGTGTTCACGTTTTATGACCTTTCTTTCTAAAAAATCAGTTTTCTACAGCTTACTTTTCTTATCTTTAAAATGAAAACTGACTTTCCGTGTGGTATGCAATGAGGGAAAATATTTAGTATGAGTTATTGCCCTTGTTGTTGAAAATGACGGATTTTGGTATTATTATTCAGTATCACCCAAAAAAAGTGTCTGACTGAAAGTTGAATATTTCATACTGGTGATTGTTACTGCACTACAAAATATTTTTATTCAAAATCAAAGCTGCCAGTGGGAGTATATTACCTTCCCTTGCAAGCTATCTTCTGCCATGTGAAATATATAGTAATTTGTATGTAGTCTGGGATGGTTATGAATATGCTCAAAAAATAATCATAGCAGGAAAATTTGTTTCAGATTTTTAAAAAAATAAATTTCAAATCCGGAACATGATTTTTGTGAGCTCACATGAAATTTTTTGCCACCCATATCCGTTTTTTCATTCCCTAAATTCATCCATAATTGCTCAAAAACGCTTTAAAAAGGCACAATTCCAAACAGACTTTGATGAAAGAGGGTGAAATTGTTTATTTCCGTAATAGAAGCTTTTATTTACATAGAAATGTTTTTTTATTTCAGGTTGTCACGCAATGTCTGTGAAAAAATACGCCGAGATAAGTTGAACTTTTTGATACAAGAACTAGCTAAAGAGGTACCTATTATAGCTTCCTGTCAAAAGAAACTAGATAAATCAAGTATTCTGAGACTTACAGTAGCTTATTTAAAAATTCATTTTGGTAAGTTAAATTTTTAAGTTATTTTGGGTGTCCAGAAAAAAGTTTCTAAATCCAGTAACAATTTGGCTTGTAAAAAGTGTCTACAGGCACTTTGTGCTGAAATTTGTGGTCGCATTTGTCTTTAATGGGGAGCCGCGATGGCTCAGTGAGTTAGATGCTTGCTCACTTACCTGAAGGTCCAGGGTTTAATCATAGGTCGAGATGATACCTTCAGATTTTTCAATCCAGTTTCCCCCCTCCCTGTCAGTGATGCAGGTAAGAGGGACTGACATTGAAAAAACGTCTAGTCGTTTGGAGGGGACAATAAACCGAGGCCCCATGTGTTACAGGCGTTAAAGATCCAGCTACAGTTGGCAATCAAAAAAGGGCAGGCTAATGCCGCTGTCCTGGCAAAATTTCCCTCGTTGCACCTTACATGGTGTTGCCCTTCTTCATTAGCCCAATTGGTGCAGACAAGCAGGATGTAAAACTCCATTGGCTAAATTAGAAGAGAATTACCTGCAGAATTTCAACGAGTGTAAGATCAAGAAAGGTCAAAAAGTCTTTTTTTGTTTATCCAGACTGTACATACATGGACATTTATGATTGGTTAAAACTCTTAATTATATGCAATAAGAACATAATGATATGATTAAGAATACATGATAATTCATTAGAAACACCAATTAATCAAATAGTTTGCTTAATATGACACTAAAAAATAAGGAAACCCATCTTTAAACAGATATGACAGATATTAAAATGTCATCATCATCATCATTATCATCATCATTTCAACTTGTCTGAAACTAAATACATATCATTTCTACACTGTGGCCTTTTACATAAACCTCTTAATAATAGGTATTCTCGATGTCATTTGAAATTCAAACCAGTCAATCAACATGCTTCAACTTGTATTTTTTAGCTTTTGTTTTGTAAATATAAACACAGACTTGCAAGTTTGTTTGGCTAAAATTCATATGAAGCTCGTGGGGGTTGGGAGTGCAATAGGGGGCAGACTGACTTAAATGGTAGAAAGACCGTCAAGTTCAAGATTTTAAATTGGGCAACTCTGTGGAAGAGCAGGGACGTTTGAGATGGTCTCCCTACGAAACATTTATGAAAAATGAATTGATTTTGTGCGTTTTGACACATATTTTTGGCCAAAAGCGAACATTATTATTTTGTTGAATCTAACAATTAAATAGGGTACAGTTCAGGGGCAGGGGGGCATAGCGTCTCTGTACACCCAATGGAGTAGACCTAAACATCTGTTTCTATTCCAGCCTCTGATGGCTAATTGGACAGATGTCAGCTGGTGTAGAGACAGACAAAAAATAGGCCCTGTTAAATGGGAACATTTATATATAACTGCAAAGATGAATATTTTTGCAGTTCAGTCATACCATCATTTTCTCCCTACACCATTTATGTCTTGTCTCTGCTTCCATCAAAGTTTTTCTTGGCGAAACTGATCTTGCATCAGCCATTTAAAACTGCGTGCACAGCCAAAAGATCACAGAGTCACGTGATACTAACAAAACAAAAGTTACAATGATGCCCAACACTAATATACAATCATCTTAAATTAATTCAATATCAAGTTAGAGAAAACGCATCTTTGGAGATGTGGAAAATCCCCATTTAACAGGGTCTTTTTTTTTCTGACTCTACTCCAGCTGACAACTGTCAAAATATCCATCAGAGGCTGGATTAGAGGCAGATGTTCGAACTACCAATGGAGCAGCAACTAGCATGAAGGCAAGTAACATCAGGTGTTCCATACGGGTGAACATTCTCTTTTGGTTAATAATAAATACTATTTTATAAATAGGTGGGTAATAAATGAATAAATTATAAAAGACTACTCAGCACTCCAACAAAATGGCACAGAATGAACTGATGCACATACTTAGCTACATTGAACAACTATCATTTGTAGATTCTATTCTCGTTTGGTGTGTGAAAGCTCAATGACATGGAATAAGTTAAGTCAACCCAGCTATAAATGGGTACTAGAATGGATAATCTGGAAATGAAATGAAATGAATGGAGTTTTACGTCCTACTTTTCTGCACCATGTGGGCTAATGAAGACGGGCAACGCCATGCAGGGTGCAATGAGGGAAATTTTTCCAGGACAGCGGCATTAGTGAAAGGTCACAATGCCAAAAGGTTTGACAAAGGACCAGCTGGTAGAAAGATTCCAAAGAACTTAACATGTTTCTTTTCTTTTCTTCCTTACTTCTTATATAGGTGTGTAATAAGTAAACTCTATATTCATTCTAATTGAAGCCCCTGCACTTTTAAATGCTCCCCACCCTTTTTTTTTAGAATGAAATATTTTGCATAGGCACATGGCCCATACAGTTGTCTACCTTTTTACTGCATGTTTATCAGAAGGATTATTTTCCTCAAATTTCGTATGAAGTTTGTCTCCGATTTCATACGTTATAGTCTATTTCAGATGACATTTATTGGTGTCAATTGAAGAATTTTTCAACTGAACTAACACCCTCCCTTTAGAAAAAATTCAGCACCCCTGGAATGTCAATTAGCATGAATAGGGCAGATTGAAAAAGACTGTAAAGTCCTAATAATAAAGGCGCATAATTGATCTAATTTGTCATTACAAAAAATTGCATTTAAGCGTGTCCTTGTTTTTGACTTAAAAAAACAAAAACTTTGAACGATACAAAAACCTTATTATGTTGCTTCTATTAATAGTAATTGTGTCAAATATTTCTACTATGGACCTATTTTCTCTTGTTACTATAAATAAATGTAAGTCATTATGTCATGCATGGGAACTTTCTAAAGTCTAGACAGTTGAAAAGGGGGTTTTTATCTTCCTTTCTGAACCTCATTTGGTATAGACACACCATGTCATGCAGTACACAATAAAGGAAATTTTGCCAGGACAGTGGCATTTGCCTACACTCTTTTTGATTTTTAGCATAGGCATCACTTGTAATACAAAAGGCCCAGGTTTATTGTCCCATACACACACTTTTTCCAATGTCTTCTACAAGCCAATTACACAGAGACGCTTTTAACAGAGGCTTTTAACAGAGAGTTTTAACAGAGAGTTTTACAGCTTACATTTTTATAAATATGTATTGAATATAATCACCAGAGCACTAAATCCTGTTTTGAAGAACATTATATTATTTTGTAATACCCGAGTTCCTTATATTATTTTTGATATTGCCTCTTCAGTTGGGGTCTAAAGACAGCCTTATTGAATGTTCATCAGTTTGATAATACCTCCAGCCAATCAAATTCTAGCCCTCTCCAGGGCTGGGATTTTGTGACACTAACAAAAGATTCTAATGCTTCTCAAGAAAGCAAAATTCTAGTGTTGGAAAGGGCAGGGATTTGATTGGCTGGCGATTTCATCAAACTCACGAATATTCAAGAAGGCCATATTTGGACCCTTACTGAAGAAAACAAAATGATGGATTGAAAATTTGGTCTAGTTTTTAGTTTCAAGGATAATGGAATGTTAAAGAGAGTCAGTCAGCAGAAAATACTTGCTGAAGTTTATTTTCAAATGATTTTTAAGATGATAAAAAAAAGTTTGGGATAACATGAATTTGCACATGAAGACATTGAAATTGAAAATGGCATATGATTGCAGTTAATTGTATTTAAGATTTTGAATTTATCAATAATGTGACTGGCATGTCTGAAGAACTTGGAAATTGAAAGAAGTTTTCAATAATTCAATCCATGGAGAACTTATTCCAGACACTAGCAATTGCATGAAATTCTCCTATGAGTTCTTAAGCAAATTTTCTTTTGATAACAAGATGAAATGGATTATGAAAACTACAAACACAATACAGTGTGCCTTACTCTCAAAGAAATAGTGTCAGAACTGCAGTGCTATATTTCCGACGCTATTTTCCATCAAAATGTCTAATGCTTTCAAAAGCCAACCGAGTGATGCACATGGGTCTTGTTTGTTGATCCATCCATTAAAAGCTTCCGGAGCCGAGGTGGCTGAGTGAGGTAGAAGCTTGCTCGCTTACCTGAATGTCCAGGGGTCTTGTTTGTTGATCTGTCCATTTCTGAAAAGCTTCTGGGGCCGCGGTGACTCAGTGAGTTGGACTCTTGCCAGCTAACCTGAAAGTCCAGGGTTCAATCCCAGCATAGGTCAAGATGATACCTTCCAAATTTTTAACCGGGTTTCCCCCTGTCAGTGATGCAGGTAAAAGGGGCTGACATGGAAAAAGCTTCTAGTCGTTTGGATGGGACAATAAACCGAGGCCCCGTGTGCTACAGGCTGTACATGTTAAAGATCCCTCGACAGCTGGAAATCGAAAAAGAGCAGGCTAACGCCACTGTCCTGACAAAATGTCCCTCATTGCACCCTGAATGGCGTTGTTCGTCTTCATTACCCCAGAAGGTGCAGAAAAGTAGGACGTAAAAATCTATACATTTCATTTAATTTCTTAAAAGCTCCCGAAAGCACGATTTTAAATGGATTCATTTCAAAATGAAGGTTATCAAATATGACAAGTTATAAGAGACCATATAGTTAACTAAACTTTGTCGTAATTAAAACACCATTTGACAATATTTTGTTTGATCAAATTGATTATTCTTGGGCATGCTGATGAATGCAGAAATAACAAAAATAAGTCGTTTTGACTATTACAACAAGACCAAAAAAAAGTATTCAAAATGTATTCATTTCCTTTTTTTAAAATTTCCATTGACTTGCTTTGACCTTTCTTAACATAATACTATGAATGTACCAAACCTTCTGGAAAGAACTCTTTTTTGCCTGGTAGGTTAAAAATGCCCCAGGGACCTACAAGAAGTGCCATAAAGAGAATACTTTAAATAATAAATGATGGATATTAATATCTACTCAGAATGAACGTAGGTGTATAACTGGAATACTTAACTGACAGTAAAATATACTTCAAATCTCATTTGAGTGCCCTTGGGGCTAAAAAAAAAATGAGAGACAATATTTTAATATATATAGCATGAATACTTGAGGATTAATTTCCCATATTTAGGGGTTATCCAGACATATATGTCCAAATATATCTTCAATTCAGAGTTTTCAAGGAGCACCTTCACTATCCATTCGACAAATCATACCTTAGTTTCAGAAACAGGAATTATTTTAGCTTACATAATCAGTAATAGTGTTCACAGCTCATTGTCGAAATTTGAGCCTTCAAATCAATGCGTATTCATAATTATTTGTGCTTAGCGGTTTAAAAAGATGACTCAATCATCAAGTTCCACTTTATCTGGACCCAACCTAGTAATTCATTTGACATCTGTTGCCATGTTAAATCTCGAAATTCAACCTTCTATAACTTTTAACAGAAATCTCGTTGAAAAGTTTCTAATAATTCATATATATGATGACCATGAATATCTTGAGCTAGTCAAAATGAAAGTAGATCACTACATTTTATCAACATCTGCTTGACTGTCACCGCACACAAAACAACTATTTTTATAATTGTCCTTCCGCATGAAATCTCTCATCATCTCACAATAACTGAAAGAAAATGCAATTCAGACATCAAATTCCAAATTTAGACTTAAAATTAGTCAAAAATAGGCTTGCAAAAACCCAAAAAGGGGGGAAGAATGATGATTTCTAAAAATAGCACAGACTATATGATCATTAGCATAAAAATTGATTACCTCTACACACAGCTTGAATGAAAGAGTTCCAGGCGTCAGAGACTACATCAACTAGGCAACTTTCAGATACTCCAATTCTCAGAGAGAGATTAGCTTGTGAACATATATGCTTGTTTGAAAGTTAAAAAGACGACTCAATCATCAAGTCCCACTTCATCTACGCACAACTGCGACGAAAGATTTCTGGGTGTCAGAGACTACATCAACAAGGCAACTTTCGGGTGCCATAAAATTAGGAGAGAGATTAGCTTGTGAACGAATAATCGTGTTTGAAAGTTAAAAAGAGGACTCAATCATCAAGTCCCACATCGTCTATGCACAACTGCAATGAAAGATTTCTGGGTATCAGAGACTACATCAACAAGACAGCTTTCAGATCATGTACTCCAATTTACAGTGAGATATTAGCTTGTGAACGAATATTCGTGTTTGAAAGTTAAAAAGACGACACAATCATCAAGTCCCACTTCATCTATGCACAACTGCAACGAAAGATTTCTGGGTGTCAGAGACTACATCAACAAGAAAACTTTCAGATGTACTCCAATTTACAGAGAGCAGATAAGGTTGTGAACAAAACAACTGAAATGAGAAATTTCTAGTTTGAGGTATTTTTGATGGAATTATGCAATTTTTTTCAGTTTTAGTACTTCTGAACACTATTTACATATGTTCAACGCCCCAAACGGCAAGCCATAAAAGGCGTTATTTGTTTTCTATTTATAGGTATTAAGAAGATGAAAATGGCTCAAGGATCATGGAAACCAGACACACTTAGCACCAATAACTGGGGACAACTCTTACAAGATGTACGTAAAATTTTGAAAATTTCTCTGAAAATAGCACTGTTCAAAACACTCTCTATTATGTAAATGAATGGTTTAAATATTGATCATAATCCAAATTTAAAGAAAAGATACAGAGCCAAATACATGGTTGACAAATTTTGTTCAAATCAAAATCCCTGAAAATATTTGTCACTAATTTAAGAAAATAATGCTTAATTTTTGGCTTCCACAAGTCAAAACTTTACTGACTTTTTTGGTTATATCAGAGGGGAATTTTCAGCAAAATTTTGTGAAATTGTTTGGTTTACATTTTTAAAAGGAAACTGTGTTTCTATTCAATGTAGGCTATATGAACATAAATTTATTTTTTTACCAATGCAAAACGATTCTTTGACTATCATTTCTATTTTAAGCTGATATTCTGATTATTTTAAAAGATCAACAAAATGTGCCAAACTTGATGAAAGTGCCAACAAGTGACTAATGAAATACATTTTAAAAGGATAGAATGGATATAAAATTTAAAGTCTCAAACTTGGTCAATAAGAGTATTATATTCATCAGTTGAACTTACCAGGTGCCATGACTAACAAATAAAATCTCTATATAAGATGATATATCCATTAAACTAAATGATTCTTGAAATGCTCTTATTTCTTCTCTAAGTGTTTTTAGAAATGGTACCATGAATAAAGAATAGAATCTCTATATAAGACAATATATCCATTAAACTAAGTAATTATTGAAACGCTTTTATTTCTCTAAGTGTTTTTAGAAAATCCATTTTGGCTGTCAAGAATGTTATATAGGGTTTATAGGGTAGAGAAGTTTAGGATCGTTTATTTAGGATACTTGTAGGACTGTTTTGAGAATAGGAAGAATCTTAGATTTAGGATGCCTTAAAACCTGTCACAAGTGCCTAGGATTGGTCCTAGCAAAGATCATTTCGAGAATACACAGCCAGGTCAGTTCACTGATGAATAACGATTCATTTTAACCAAGTTAAGAAATTTCAATGTTTTGGTCATGTACCTTGGTAAGATGTACTATTATTTATTACAGGCAGTAGACGGATTTTTGATAGTGGTATCAAAGAAAGGTACTATTATACTACTAACAGAAGCTATCGGTCATATACTAGGTCATAATCAGGTCAGTATTTCAGTACATAGGTCAAGACAGCTGCACTCTTTTTTCTTAATCTATATTTTTCAGACAGCAACCCATACAAACTCTAGAACAGGATTGCTGTGTATGGTCAGCCTAATTCATTTTCTTCTTACCAGATATTTACTGGAAAAAAAAGACTAAATTTGTTTGAAGGGTGAGCAAGAAAAGAACCTTACAAAAGCCAGAATTGACCTAGATTTTCCCACTTTCTTAGTATAGATTTATTCAAAAAATATATATTTTATCAAAAATGAGTGTTTTAGGGGATGATTTTTCTCATTGGGAATGAATGAATGAATGAATGAATGAATGAATGAATGAATGAATGAATGAATTTTTTTTTCCAGCAATGCTCATTTGTTTTTTTTTTTCTTCTTATTTCTGGAAAATTGAGTTAGAATCCTTACAACAAGAAAATAAATTGATCTGTCCTAATCTTTGTTTTTAAGTCACAACCAATACAGACAAATTCATTATTAGCTCTCACTAAATTCAAATCCACCATAGGCCAATTTCAAATGGAAACGAAGTTGGTCTTTACAACTTTTAGATTATTTGATTTGGTGATTTGACTTTTTTTGTACAGGTCAAGCGTGGTTAACTAGAAAATACCTGAGGAAGGGCCAAAATGAGTGGTTTGTCAGTCAGACAAGGTCTGTTGTACCGAAGCCCATTGAGACGGAAGGGCCTCTAGAAGCCAACAAATTTCAGACAGTCTGAGATGATTTTTTAGCATTAGAGGGCTTAATTTTGACTTTAAAATAAGACCGCCCACAGGCCTCAGGGGAGGCATTTAGATTTAGATATAGCAAGAAGAGCTATCTAAAGTTAGTATTATCAGTAATATGTTTTGTTTCAGTTTGATTTTATTGGTAAAGATATAGAAACTATAATTCATCCCGATGATGTCAAGCTATTTCATGCTCAATTTCTACCTCGACATTATTCTGGAACTTGTAAGTCTATATATATTAAAGATGGGTTCCCTTATTTTCATAAATGAAAATGCTTATACTTATATGAATAGAAAGTAGAAGTGTTGGAAAAATACCAGTCATAATTAGCTAAATTAGAAGAGAATTACCAGCAGAATTCCAATGAGTGACCGATCAAGAGAGGTCAAAAAGTTGTTTTTTGTTTATCCAGACTGTACATAAATGGACATTTATGATTGGTTAAAACTCTTAATTATATGCAATAAGAACATAATGATATGATTTAGAAGGCCGTCATCAATACTTAGTTTTAGTTGAATTGAAAGAACCACAGATGTCTCATTGAAAATTGGAATGGTGTAAATCAATGCTATCAGTGTCTTCGATACACAAGTAGTTTCGAAAAATTCCCCTTAAGATTTTTACAATAAAGGAAAGAAAAGGTTTGAAGTAAATTTTAATTAATTTTTACTTTTCAACAGTATAGATTTGTAATTTGAAAATTCTGGATTGAAAGAAACAGAATGGCTTAAGTTTTATGTATTTTAGGATATTCCCTAAAGTGTATCAATTTATCTTGGTTTCCGAGTCTTAAGTCTTCGGAGAATTCTAGATCTATTTTGAGATCATTTATATCTTAGTGGGTGGAAAGTATATTTACATTGTCGGAAGACCCAAAATATTCGACCAATAAATGAATTTTTCATCAACAGGTAGCTTCCACCAATTTTGACTTTTTTGAAAATCTTAACTTTGAAGCTTCACCACGAACAAACTGGTTGAGTTCGGAAGATGAAATTTTCACATGTTTTAGTTTCAAATGTTAGCTTTCCAATTCTCTAAACCACACATTCATATCTCTTTGGAAGAACTGAACGTTTTAGTTTTCTCAATGAAAAACAGGATTTTTGGCACTTTTTCACCAAAAAAAATTGCTCAGAATTGACTTTTATGCACATTAGGGGAGAGCTAGAGAAGCACCGAGTCCAAAAAACCGGGTAACATCGAGACCAAAAATTTCAACCTGTTAGCTTAGCTACCTGTTGTATTTTACCAATTTTCACTATTTTTAAAAGTTTTAAAGTGTTCTCTTAGATGTACGTATACAGCTAAAACTTTTCCAGCATTAATGCCTTGATATTAACCCCTGTGACCTCGCATATTTAAGAACCTCTTGAACCTAAGTTGAATTTTGGGAAATTGTAAAAGTTTTCGATCCTAATGGGACAGATTTTAGGGGTTCATTTGAAAATATGAAAAAGTCTTCAGAAGTACTAGAATGTACAAAAATCACACAATTCCTTCAAAAATATCTCAAACTAGGAATTTCTTTTCCTATTTCCATATATGGCAGCATCTGAAAAAATATCACTCCTCCTTTAAACATTAAAATGCTGATAATTCTGGTCACACATGGATTTGAAGGTTCAAATTTCGATGTGGAACTGTGAACACTATTACTGATTGGCTTAGCTAAAAAATTCTTGTTTCTGAGACTAAAGTTTGATTGTTAAAAAAAATGGCGTAACTGTCCCTTTAAAACATAATATGCGACTAGTCCTTTAGTTTTCAACCAGTTTTACTCAGTGAAAGCTTCTCAATTCACCAATGGCATAAGTTAGCATATTGAGATAGGATCTAATATATTTTGATAATGCCGGTACACAGTTAGTAGGTGGAAAAAAATTTTTTTACTCAAATTTATGAATTATATACACAAAAATCTAGAGAATTGTGTCATTTAACTTTACTGAAAGTTTTCACTTTAAAGTATCTTGCTGTTAATTTTAGATCACTAGAACTAGTTATAAGGTACATTTTAACATTTAAGCGACACAATGGTTTTTGGGTCTTTGGAAATCTTTTGTACGGATTTTAGTAAAATAAATGCCTAATTGTAATTATTTTCTATAGTGTTTCAACTACTAATATGGAGCCATTATAAAACCAAACACCAAAACTAGGTCAAACTACTTAATTAACAATTAATTAACCCTTTTAAAACAAATTCAGTTTGTTCAAGTAGATACATAGATATAAATAGCATACTTTAGAAATATTTTCATGAATAATTTGTAATAATAAAAGTTTTTTGTATTGCCTAAGTTCTATATTAGCATACAACAAAGTGAATTATCAAAAGAATGGGTTCTATTTAAAGATAATTCAAAAAAAAGTCTCGTAAAACGTCACGATCATGAAAAATGTTCATTTTTCAGATTTTCTAAACATGCAATTTGATAATTATTTTTCTTCACAAAAAGACATTGACAATAATTATTTCTGGAACTTTTACGTTTAATAACAAAAATATATGAAGAACACAATACAGAAAATAACATGAAATATAAACGATATTCTTTCAATAGAAGAAAAAATTAAAGATGGATTTCCTTGTTTGTTTTGTCAAATTAAGCATCAAATAATGCTCTCTTGTTTTGGAGGTGGGAATGGATTTTCAAAATTTAGCTTCAGCCATATATAAGCGAACTCGTTGAGAAGGAGTGTTAGCAATGACAAGGCAATTATTAAAAGATGGATTTCCTTGTTTTTTCGTCAAATTTAGCATCTAATAATGCTCTCTTGTTTTGGAGGTGGGAATGGATTTTCAAAATTTAGCTTCAGCCATATATAAGCGAACTCGTTGAGAAGGAGTGTTAACAATGACAAGTCAATTATTAAAAGATGGATTTCCTTGTTTTTTTGTCAAATTTAGCATCTAATAATGCTCTCTTGTTTTGGAGGTGGGAATGGATTTTCAAAATTTAGCTTCAGCCATATATAAGCAAACTTGTTAAGAAGGAGTGTTAATAATGACAAGTCAATTATTAAAAGATGGATTTCCTTTTTTTAGTGTCAAATTAGGCAAACTATTTAATTAATTGGTGTTTCTAATGAATTATCATGTATTCTTAATCATATCATTATGTTCTTATTGCATTTAATTAAGAATTTTAACCAATCATAAATGTCTATGTATGTACTGGTTAAACAAAAAGAGATTTTTTTACCTTTCTTGATCGGTCAATTCTCTTTGAATTTAGCTAATGATGAATTAATTATTGACATGTGAGACAAACTGGTATTTTTCCAAGTCAGACACATGAATACTTTAGGCTTGCATGCACATGATTCCAATGTGTGATGTTTAGTTATAATGATGATATGAGTTTACCACCAGAATTTGTTTTTGGGGATGCAATTCATTTTTATCAGAGACGATTTTTATACGCCCATTGTGGTCACTCCTGTCTGTCCACAATTGCTCGTAAACACTCTACAAGGCACAATTCTTGACTGATTTTGATGAATCTTAGTATGCTTGTTCAAAATCTCCCAAGGATGAACCCTATTGAAAATCAGAAAAATTAAAAAATATTTAGTATGAGTTATTGCCCTTGAATACACATTTAATTTTTAGCCCTCGAACACTGTAGAGGGCCCAATTCTTGACAGATTTTGATGAAACTTGGTAATATTATTCAGTATCGCCTCAAAAAGTTCAAAAGAAGTGTATTTCTGATGGTAATATTTTTTATTCAGAATCAAAGCAGCCAGTAGGCGTATATTACCTTGCCTGGCAAGCTATCTTAATAAGAACTCTTTCAGCTGGTTAACAATTGTTATTTTTCTGTAATTTTAGCTCCTGATAGTGGATCCAGTACCAGATCATTCTATACCAGGTTTCTTAATGTAAATTATCGTGAAAATGCCTGCTATACAATGATACATATCGTGGGGCAACTACAAGAGATGTCATTGTTGTCAAGAGAAGCTAATACAGGTAAAGGTATAAGATCATTATTAAGATTTAGGGAGGTGTTTGGGCTCAGTGAGTCCATGGATGTACAGTCTGGATAAACAAAGAAAGACTTTTTGACCTTTCTTGATGGGTCACTCATTTGAATTCGCTGGTAATTCTCTTCAAATTTAGCTAATTATGAATTAATAATGGACATGTGAGACAAACTGGTATTTTTCATTAGAACACCTCTACATTCTATTCATATAAGAATTAGCATGTCCATTTTAATAAACGGAAATAAGGGATTCCATCTTTAAAATTTGAATTAAAAAATTGGAAATGGAAATACTAACGAATAATGCTTCAGGTCTCAATCATTAAAAGTATGTTATGGAAGAAGAAGAACAATAGCCACATGGAAATAGACAATGTAGTGCAAAGAAGCTTAAAAAATATTTCATTTCACAATCACCTAGAAGACATTTTTCTTGACATTTCTTTCTGACACTTGAAGAATCTTTGTGACAAGAATCAGGAAAAAATTCAAATACCTGTCCCGAGAAAAATGTTTTATTATGACAGATTTAGAATGTAAACTACTCTGAAAAGTCTTTCACTAGTTTTATATGTCTTCTGTGTAGTTTGAAGCTCAAATTACAGTCAATATTGATATGGAATTATGATGAAACTCTTCAATTTTGAAGTCAAATTTGTCAGTGCCTTTGCAACAGTGTGTTTGCTATGTGCTAAGTAAAATTCACCTGACAGAATCAGCCTTAAGAACTTCTTTACAGTAAATATTTAGACCAAATTATGATAAAAATTCTTCAATTTTGAAGTCAAATTTGTCAGTGCCTTTGCAACAGTGTGTCTGTGCTATGTAAAATTCACTTGAGAGAATCAGCCTTAAAAACTTCTTTACAGTAAATATTTAGACCAAATTATGATAAAAACTCTTCAATTTTGAAGTCAAATTTGTCAGTGCCTTTGCAACAGTGTGTGTGCTATGTAATATTCACCTGAGAGAATCAGCCTTAAGAACTTCTTTACAGTAAATATTTAGACCAACTTATGATAAAAACTCTTCAATTTTGAAATCAAATTTGTCAAATGCCTATGCAACAGTGTGATTGTGGTATGTGGGGCTGAGCTAATCTACCTAGATTGGTTGGTTAGTAGATGGTTAAAGGTCGCTTCCAGTGGATGCTGATATCGTAAACTAGGTAGATGTTGGTAGTTGGTAGTTGGATTGGTTCAAATTGAAAGATTCTGTGTTGTTGGTTTGGTTGTTGATTCTTCGTTAGATCTGGTCAGGTCAAATGATTGGTCTGATTTAAATGCCACCAATCTCATTTCCATGCCCCAAAACGAAGTGTACAAGACCATGTCAAAACCCTTTTTGGTGATGTACTCCCTGTAATAAGGGGTTATAGGTGTGAATCATACCCTAAGTAAGAAATAGGTCTGAGATTGCGTCACCAAGTTCTAGCAGGTTACTCTTCTAAAATTAATAATTTCTTGAAATTTCCGTCCATTAGCAGGAACAAGTAATGATGTCTGGTTAAATGGAGTAGGAAGAGTTCTTGAAAATGAAGTTATACAAAATATTTCAATTCTTGATGGTGGCAGAAATGAATGGATTACCCAGCATGCAATGGACGGACAAATTCTTTACACAGATCCAAGGTAAAAAAAAAAATTATAGATTGTTAAAAATATGTGAAATTGCCTAACCTAAGGTATTGGCCATGGGTGGTCAAACCCATTAACTGAGAGGGTTGCTTGCATATTTCGGTCAAAATTATGCTTTTAACACAAAAAATTTACAACGCTGTTGTTTAACGTTCGATTCAAATTGATGTGAACTAAATGTTTAAGTCAGTGTGTTCATATAAATATAGTTAGAGCTTTGGTTTCTTACGTGACATCATATGCTTGGTTACGTGAAGAAAATGGCAGCTGTGGGTTTCGATCAAGATCGGCGTTTGAAAGTCTGATGACCTTGAGTAAGCCATCTTCACTCATAATTCCAGTTGACCCAGCTGCATATGTGTACGAATAATCTGGTAAAGATCGATGCCAAGAGGTTTGGCCAAGGACCATCTGGTAGAGAGGATCCTTAACTGTGAACCTAAGTTGTTTTCCTTGTAAAATATAGATGTTTCTTTTCTCTCTTTCTTTTATATCCCAGAATTCCTTACAAGTGTGTATTAACCTCTTGCTGAACAAAGGATTTGACTGTTTGAACTTAAACACAGGACATGAAGTGATTGGTTACATTTATTAACATGCATTTCTTACAAATTGCGTTAGATCTGAGAATGTATGAAGTAACTAACAAAGAATATTTGATATGAACTGCTTAGAGATGTATTTTGATCTGTCTGATTCTAGGAGTTGTCATGTGACAGGAAGTATGCCTAGTGAAAATTATGGTACCTCAGTTTATATGCATATCAATCCCGAAGACATTTATTTTGTGGGCAAAAGTCATAAAAAGAGTAAGTAGATCAACTTTTTACTCTGTGTAAGGCCTATAGTTAAGGGATTCACTTAAGGGCCTTGCTGGTGGTCTTGGGTGAAAGTGTGTCTCTATTGGGCCTTCATCTATTTGATCTCGTCAAATTTGCATACTTTTCTCTAGGAAATGTGGATTTACCTCAGGTTTAGTTTCAGAGTTTGTCAAAAAGTCTTTATGAATCATTCCCTCCATCTTTTTCCTGGTGTTGAACTGTTTTAAAACACACAATGATCGAATCCTGTGATTCAAGAAGCTTAAATGATTACTCACCATAACCGATAATCTCTTCTCCTGATTTTACACTTTTAAAGATGGGTTTCCTTATTTTTTAGTGTCAAAAAAGGCAAACTATTTGATTAATTGGTGTTTGTAATGAATTATCATGTATTCTTAATCATATCATTATGTTCTTATTGCATATAATTAAGAGTTTTAACCAATCATAAATGTTCATGTATGTACAGTCTGGATGAACAAAAAGAGACTTTTTGACCTTTCTTAATCAGTTTCTCATTGGAATTCTGCTGGTAATTCTCTTCTAATTTAGCTAATTATGAATTAATTATGGACATGTGAGACAAACTGGTAATTTTCCAATTCATTAGAACACCTCTACTTTCTATTCATATAAGTATTAGCATTTTCATTTTCATGAATGAAAAAAGGGAACCCATCTTTAAGTCACAAAGTGTCAACAGGTTTGCTAAAAGGTGAACACACCTTGTAAGCCTTATTCATCAGGGTGGACTGAATAAGTTTTTGATGGAAAACAATAAGCTTGCATATAGGTGAACCTTTGGACCGGTTTCAATCCTTCTTCAACAGAGTCTTCTGCTTCTTGTCCATTTTGTGTAAAAATAGCAAAACTGTATTGCTTTCTACTTATTTTGAAGTCTTCTTCATCTCATGCTTACCTAACTTTCAGTATTGAGTGAAGGGGAAGTACCAAGTACTATTTTTAGATTACAAACATTAGGATCAGATGAGCAAACTTTTGTTGAATCACGATCCTGCGTAGCTAGAGATTCATGGACACATCAGCCAAAATTTATAGTTAGTTTGAATACACAATTGAGGTAAGCAATCATTCGAGAAATCTTTTTTTACTTTCATTGTCTGGTGAGCATCTTCATTAAAGGGATATTCTGCCTTTTTGAAAAAAAGTTTTCATTATCAAAAACATCGTAAATTATACCTGAAAATATTTCTAAAGTATGCTATTGATATCTATGTAACTTCTTGATCAAACTGAATTTGTTTTAGAATTTTAATCAAAAACCAGAGTATTTAAGCTATTAAACTGTTTGAACTATCTTTGATGTTTAACTTTATATTGGCTCGAAACCTTTTAGAATATGTAGAAGACATATTTCTCTACAATTAGGCGTTCATTTTACTCAAATCCATACAGTAGTTTTTTTCACAGCCTCCAAAACACCTTATGTAACGTTTAACACAGGATTTTTTTAGTTAAAACTTTCAGATATGTTACAGGGCACATTTCTCTAGATTTTGGTGCATAGTTTTCACAAATTTGAGCATACAAATTTTTCGTCCCAAAAAAGAGCAGAATGTCCCTTTAACCCAAATAGAAGCAGAGGAGTACGGAACAAAACTTTTCAGACAGTTTCTGATAATGACGAACATGATTTTCAAAAAAGGAAATTCACCATAAGCTCAATGTATTTTTATTCTCTTACATGCCTGTTTGTGGATATGTTAACACCAATGCCTGCCTTTTTTTCATTTCTCCGTTTTCAGCTGATTTTGAATAAAATTTTGCAAAAATTTGTCACTGTTTGCTTTACGTCCAACTCTTTATTTCAAAATATACCTTGAGTCCATACTGCCATTCCAACTTATTATTTTAGTGTTGAAGAAGGTACAAAGAAATTGGATAAACAACGAAAAGAAGATACAGATGAAGAAATAACTAACACTGAGGAACTTATGTCTGAAATCATCAAAGCGGCCAATTCCCTGGCGGCCAATTCCCCAGAATTGATGGATCAGCCCTATGGATTTACCAGCCATGGTGATGTCATTAAGGCCGTTGACAATAGTGATCCATTATCAGACAAAAATTCATCTGTAGACGATGGTTACTCAAATCATCGGAAAAGGAGGTTGGATGAGACTCCAAATGGCAATTTACATCAAAAGGATGCTTGTATATCAGGATTGGACTCCTACCCAGATCTCAATGGAATAGAACTCTCTATGATTGGTTCATCCAGTAACCATGGCAGTGGAAGCTCAGAAGAGTTCATGGACACCACAGGATTGGCTGATGATGATGATAGAAAAGAGTATCCTTCTTCTAATGAGAGTTCCAATGAAGGGGCGACAACTCCTCATGAAACTCAAAAGGATAGCAGACAGGAGACATCAATTTTATCTGATATCCTCCATGGAAAAGGGAGTTTGCATCATCCTCAAAATTCCTTTCATTCATATCCAAATCTACCTCATCAAGACTCATCAAATCCAGAAATTTCTCGGACACCACATTCAGGTAATTGTCTGAAAATAGTTGATTGTTTTTTGGCTGGATGAAAATAAGCTGCTACTACATGGCCAAGTAAGGATTTGCATTCAACTCAAGCTCTTGATGCCTTGAAACTGCTGTACTTATGTTAACTGTGGCAATTTCTTGATAAAAAATTGAAAATGTGTGGTTTGATATGATTTTTGTGACAGGATTGCTGATATCTTGGACCAATTTGAATTAGCAGTGATCACAGTTTTTGTTGGATTTTGGTTTTTGGTAGATTGATGAAATTTCCACTAACTTGGATCTTGCTACAGGGCAGTCCATGCCTAATAAGAATAAACCAAAGGGTCATTGTTTCTTTGTTGGTTACTGGGTGTATAACTAGAAGTTACCACAAGCATGATTAGGTGATAGGGCTTCCAAATGAGCTAAGATGATCCTTTTTATTTTAGTATCATCTGGTTTACCACACTACAGTAATTGTTCTTCTCCATCATCATCGGCAGGTAGTCAGGTTAGTTTTACTTTTACATAATAAGCAGATAAGTCTGATTTTTTTTTCCGGAATTTAACTGAAATTTTACTGAAATGATTCCAGAATTTAAATAAAATTTTACAGTAATTATTCCAGAATTTAATTAAAATTTTACAGTAATTATTCCAGAATTGAATAGAATTTTACTGTAATTATTCCAGACTGTTGATGAATTTATTGTTATTATTCCAGAATTTAAATCAAATTTTACTGAAATTATTCTAGAATTTAAATAAAATTTTACAGTAATTATTCCAGAATTTAATTAAAATTTTACAGTAATTATTCCAGAATTTGAATAGAATTTTACTGTAATTATTCCAGACTGTTGATGAATTTATTGTTATTATTCCAGAATTTAAATAAAATTTTACTGAAATTATTCCAGAATTTAAATAAAATTTTACAGTAATTATTCCAGAATTTAAATGAAATTTTACTGTATTTATTCCAGAATTTAAATAAAATCTTTCTGTAATTATTCCAGAATGTGAATAGAAACTTTCTGTAATTATTCCAGAATGTGAATAGAATCTTTCTGTAATTATTCCAGAATTTTGATGAATTTATTGTTATTATTCCAGAATTCAAATAAAATTTTACTGTAATTATTCCAGAATTTAAATAAAATCTTTCTGTAATTATTCCAGAATTTGAATAGAATCTTTCTGTAATTATTCCAGAATTTTGATGAATTTATTGTTATTATTCCAGAATTCAAATAAAATTTTACTGTAATTATTCCAGAATTTAAATAAAATCTTTCTGTAATTATTCCAGAATTTGAATAGAATCTTTCTGTAATTATTCCAGAATTTTGATGAATTTACTGTATTTGCTGATCAACTACAGAGAAAACATCTAGAAATTGGTGAAAGTTTAAATTTTCAGTTAGAAGAAATCAGTCGTATTGAAGATATCATAGCTCATTCTTTACATCATAAAGATACAGCTCAACATCAAAAACTACAGGGAAAATTAGCTTTGATCAAGGTAATGATCATATTTCGATATTATTTTAGTACCTTGAGCTCTTTTGTGCGATTTACATTTAGATTTATTGGCATAATTCTTGACTACTTTCCTAAGGACAAAAGAATAGTCGAAAGCTGCCAGGGCCTCATATTTAGAAATGCAATTCAATTTAACATTCAATCGTGGATAATTCTGAACACATATGGATTTGAAGGCTCAAATTTTCGATGGTGAGCTTTGAACACTATTACAATTGGCTCAGCTAACAAAAAATCCCGTTTCTGAGACTAAAGTATGATTGGTCAAAAAAATGGCACACCCGTCCCTTTAAAATAGAGTCCAGCCGATTTCAAATTAAGGACTGATTTTGTATCGATCCAATTTTGTCAGAACTTGAGCTGTAGATGGTGGTTTTTGTAATTTTATTCCTTGGGATTAAAGTCTGACTGGTTTAAACCATCTTTCAGGGTCAACAAAGTCAGATGGAATCAGAATTATTAAAGTTAAAGAAAGATGTTTCCATGACAGTTCAGCATTTACCACACAATAATGAGGACATCCTATCTTCTGGAGGGAGTCCACCAGGTTACTCATCTTTACCACCAGCTCAGGTTCCATCTGGAACCGATCTAACTTTTAACTCAGGGAACAACTATGAATATATGTCCAATGATCCTCTTCATACAGGTCGTGACAGGCATAACAGTGGTCATGAAGCTTTTGGCAATCATTACAGGAATGATCATTCCCAAGTGAACAGCCATCCTCAAGGTTCCGATTTTAATGGTTATGACGTAGGCAGCAATGCACCATTTGTGCGGAATCATCATGCGACAAGTAGGGGTAGTTGCACAACAAATGTCCAAAATGGTCATGCTCAAAATTTTCAGCCTTATGGATCAAATTCGGATGGAAGGACCTCAGTGACAAATCCCAGAGACAGCGTGAAATTTGTATGTGATGGTTACAAAAATCTGTCTTCTGTGGATCGAATCAGCAGAATTAAAACAGCCTTAGGAAGAATTCCAGTTCCAAAAATGTTTTATCCTCCTGCCAATTACTCCCCTGAAAATATAGTTTGACAAAGCCAGTGATAAATTTAGTTGTGTTTTAGAAAAAATATTATTTAGTAGTGTTTCTTTGTTTCTAGTTTCAAGCAGATGTATTAATTTTACTTGCGAAATTCAGTTTGATAGGCCCAGAAGAATTAATAATCATTATGATGTAGCAATCATTATGATAGCTATGTATATTGAACATAATGGTAATGGTGCATAGTGACAATTATGATAGCAATGCATAGTCAACATAATGATAGCAATGCATAGTGATACTTATTAGAGCATAGTGAACATGATGAAAGCAAGGCTTGGTGATAATTATGATATCAATGCATAGTGAACATAATGATAGCAATTCAGAGTGAACATAATGATAGCAATTCATAGTGATAATTATGATAGCAATGCATAGTGAACATAATGATAGCAATTCAGAGTGAACATAATGATAATTGAAATAGCAATGAATAGCGATAATAATATAATAGCAAAACAGGGTAACAAACATAATAATATAATAATTATTACAGCGAGGTATATTGATCATACGAAAGAGTGTTCATTATGGAAGCATCGTAATCATTTTCATGTCTATAATCAGTTACCATCATAATAGCGCTGATTTGTTATCTAAATGATAACTATGCTTATAAATCACCTTGATAACAAATGAGATTAACCACTTGATAACAAATGAGAATGATTATATTGATAACAAAAGACAAAAGAAAATAACCATCATGATAACAAATGAGAATAACTATCATGATAACAAATGAGAATAACCATCTTGATAACAAATGAGAATAACCACCATGATAACAAATGAGAATAACCATCATGATAACAAATGAGAATAACCATCTTAATAACAAATGAGATTAACCATCATGATAACAAATGAGAATAACCAATGTTTGACAAAAATTTTGGTTTAGCTACGCAATCAGTTGTATAAATGGCACGGAATTTTGGAGATCCTATGCACCTATGCATTATATTAATGAAGTTTTTCGTTACATTTTAAAAGATACGCAAATGTTTTTTGAAAATCGACCTGTAGATTTTGATATTGAAATTAATGCTTTGCGTGATCCCACTGATTCTCAAAAGATTTTTTAAAGGTTTTAAAGAGGTTTTTTAACTTTGAAAATGGGTTTTTTCTTATTTTTTTAGTGTCAAATTAAGCAAACTATTTGATTAATTGGTGTTTCTAATGAATTATCATGTATTCTTAATAATATCATTATATTCTTATTATTTTTTTTTATATGAACAAAAAACGACGTTTTGACCTTTCTTTATCGGTCACTCACTGGAATTCTGCTGGTAATTCTCTTCCAATGTAGCTAATTTTGAATTAATTATAGACATGTGAGACAAACTTTTCCAAGTCATTAGAACACCTCTACTTTCTATTCATATAAGTATTGGCATTTTCATTTTTATGAATGAAAATAAGGGAACCCATCTTTAAATTTTGTGTCCAAAAGTGAAGTATTTAAGACATTGACCACTACATAAGGAAAGGCAGAGACTAAGTCCTGCTTGTTAAAGTTATGGCCTAGTTGTGGATGATTTTTAGATTAAAAATGGCAACTTGTTTTAAAGTAGTTATGTATTATATGAGTTAAAAGTGTTTTAAAATGTTGTTATTATAGTAACTAATCTATATATTGTTATATATATTTGAAAGATATATTTTGTGAAGTTGTTTATGTGCTCGTTTTTGTTTTGTTTTTTTGATCACATGAAAATGTGATTTAACTTTGCCGTCATTCTTGTCTATCAGCCAACATTTCCCTTGCTTGTTGGAAGCTGATAGTTTCGTTTTAGATGGACAATGTAAGATGCCCTCACACCACAGCGATTAACAGTTGCGAACCATGAGTACCGAATGTAAATTGCAATTCAGCTGCATGACAGTTGCGTTCGAAACTTATGACCGCTGTTTATATTCCCAACCTTACACAACCGGTGATCGCTGTAGGGACCCCTTAAAGAGACAGCTTCACCATCCGTTTGACCAATCGTACCTTAGTCTCAGAAACGGTAATTTTTAGCTAAGCTAATCAGTAACAGTGTTCACAGCTTACTGTCGAAATTTGATGTGTGTCCAGAATTATTCGCGTAAAAAGTTAAAAAAGACGACTCGTCTTTTCTTGAGACACGATTGAAAGATCATCTTTAGATCATGCATTCCGAGTGAATTGACTCCAAACCAAAAATTTAGAATCAGCAATTCGATTGATAAGTCTTATATTCAATACACTTAATAAATATTTTTTCATAAGTTATAACCTACAATCACCAAAAGCTACGTACACATCAGTCCAGTTAGTTTCGTACAGGAGAGATCAATTTAGTTTGGACTGAGAACGGTACAAGTCTTTTGGATATAATACAAATAAATAGGATTGTAGCTAAGAGTATTCCACAACAAGCACTGAATGTCACCCGCGGTCCATAACTATTATATATCTGTGTCACAAACACTGGACCTATTGCTCTAGCTGCACTACCAGCTGCAGTTAACCAACCCATCCATACGGCCTGAAATAACAACAATATGATCAGAATCGTATCACAGACAATGACGTGTTATCTGTCTGCTCCTGATTGAGCTGACGAAGGCGAAAAGCGCCCTGTCCCGTGTACAATGTCAGTCTTGGATCTTTAGCACATACATCCTATCGCACATGGATTCTGGCTTCATCATGCAACGAAGCACATTGATTACCAAATCATCATCGCATAAAATCAAATCTACAATCTAGGTCCTAACAAGAACTTACTGCGTTCCGAATTGACACAATGCCTTTACGGTATTCTGAAAGTTTGCTTTTTAGAAAAGTAACTTGGATAGCCGTTGGTATTGTAATGATTCCTCAGAAAAACGAATATATATTTTGAAAAAATTCGAAACGCCGAAATTAAAACATTGAACGTAATATGAACACAATTACCTGAGGTTTAGGACCAAGTATTTTTGAATATATCGTATAACTCATAATCTGAGCTACAGGATAACCTATACCAATACATGCAACACCTGCTAAAAACTGGGACAGAAATATTACTGGGGTATATGAACACCAACTGTAATATTCCGGACAGCCCTGTGGTTCAACCGTAGTTGTGGTCACATTATCTGTGGTATTGGTGTACATTGGACCACTCGTGGTAGACAAGGGTGTAGAAGGTGATGACGAATCAGTGAGCATTGAAGAACTACCAGCTGTTTCATCAGACGTTATCCTGGTTGTAAGAGGTTCACTTGTCGTTGTGGCGGGGTCAGTACTGTAAGTAGTATCGTAAGTTGAAAAGGTTCCCACCGACGCACTGGTATCGACATCCGTTGTCATTGACGTTTCTGTCATCACCGTGTTCAAAGACCAGATCGTTGTTGAGTTGCCAATGAGACTCTCAGAGGTCTCAAGTCGTCGCTGTAAAAATGTTGCAGGTTCAACTGTAGTATTCAGATCTGCACCATAGGCCATAGTTACATTGGTGAAATTTCCTGCCGGTTTTAAAGCTGAAAACATAAGTAACAAATTCAAGGAAGGTGCAAAAATCTGGTTACCACCATCGTAGTTCATAAGCATTTTGAATCTCTTTTCTCGACTTAATGAAAGAAACATACGTCGTCGAAAGTGTCGTAAACTGGTTAATTCAGCTTCTCAAATTATTGGTGAGAGATTGATCTGAATCATATTTTTAGTGATATGATCCATCTTATACTACACCAATCTCACACTGTCAAGCTATTACGAACTACGTCTAATTCCTTGACGTCAAAGCGCTCTTTTCTTGTATTTAATTCGATTTTACGCTACCGAATATATTGACATAAGACTGTACACATTATGGCTTATGATTTACAGAGTTTCTGTGGCCCTGATTGTCTGTATTCGGTAATGTACAATCCAATCATAATAACTTGACATTGTGAAAATGATTAAACACAAGTTGTTTAAAACTAAAATGCTCTCACATCTGAGTCTTTCTCACAGATCCCGAATATAGAAACACGTGAATGCTAGTATTAAGTCTAGATACACGTGATACGGCAGCTTTCAGGTCATAAAAGATGCCAAGCTCTAAGGAAATAATGATTCGAATAATATGGAATTACATTAAACTCATAATTACTGGTAAGTCCATAATCAATAATAGCTCAATAACACCTAAAATGTTATGGCCTTGGAGACTCTTGGTGGCTGACTTGGCTAGGAAACCAGCAGATCTGGTTTGTCGTATGTAGTTGTGATACTACGGTTTCAACTATCCCGGTTTCTGAATTGTTAAGAGTGCAGTAGTTCGGATGAACCGTGCATCTAAAGGTGCGGCCACACGAGCGGTCTAGGTTGGAGACTTTTGTCGCCGACTAGTGTCTTGAGTAAAATCTTGTGTGTGACCGTGCCTCCACGACAAGTTTATCGTGTTGACAGGATTTATTATGTCAAACAAGTTTGATAAGGGTTTGCATGTCAGACTGTCATCATCCAATCAGATCCATTTTCCTTTCAATTGCATGCTCCTCGCGTGAAAATTGGTGGAAATTGACCGAATGGAGTGTGTCTGTATCAGTCGTTGAACTTTAAGATAAGACTCTAATCGGCGACAAAAGTCTCCAACCAAGATCACTCGTGTGCCCACACCTTTGGTGATAGAGGCTGTACACGTTAACGGCCCCTTGTCAGATGGAAATCGAGAAATAGTACAATAATGCCACTGGAACAACCTGTATTAGTTGTCCCGAAAATATCAATTCAAAAATGCCAAAATTTCCCAAAATAAAGCCAATTTATCCCATTCCCTACAGACCTTCTCAGTACATAATTTTGAAGGACCCCAAAACATTGAAAATGTAGAATATCGTATCTTATTGCTGTATAGCATCTACAGGACCATTTATGAATGATATATCATATATATATGATGTAGGAAGATAATAGAAGACTCCCATGATCGTATTACCTGCATGATTGGATTAATGATAGAGATATATGATTTCTCCGCCTAGGATTTATTTATATTAAATAATATACTGCCTTACTAATATATAATCATGGAATAATCATATTAAGGTACCACATCTATCGGATAAGCGCAGATAATTATTTTATATATGGGGAATCGAAAAATAAAAACATGATATAAGCTTCTTCGGTCGTTATTAACGATCATTAAAAGAAAAATATTAACTTCTGATCTTTAATAATGATAACCCAGTTCACGACTTCAAAAGAAGTGTTTGAATCGGCGGTCGAATCGGTCAGAATAATCTAACGTACCCAGCTGACCGACAGTTTGGAAAACGACCCCCCTTGGCTGAAATTGAGATATTATCATCAGATTGTTCTACTGGTTTCCCGCCTGTCGGTTATGTAGGTTGAGGCGGATGACATGGCAAAAGCGTCTAGTCGAGGAACAATAAATCGAGCCCGTGTGATACAGGCTGTCCACGTCAATTGAAAATAGAAAAAGAGTAGATTAATTCCGCTGTCAAAGGGTATTTTTTTCTAATAAACAATTGTATGGCCTCTTACTCCCATTTTTAGCCGTTTCGTCCTTCAGTTTGAAGGGAGATAACAATGATTTCAAGTTAAAAAGGAAACTGAATACTACTGCTATGGGATACTATGGATTCTAATGTATATCGTGACCATCGCTAAGTTAGTAGTGGATGAAATTTACAGGTCAGACTAGGATATCTCCGAAACAAGTCAGTTGAGAAGTCAAAATTATAAGTCACTTATGATTGATATACTTCCGCATGTGAAAAGTTCATGAGCTGAAACCAATGTTTCCTTTGGATTTCGGGTTTTGTTTTGCGGTTTGGATCGTTAGTACCTGCTTAATTTAAGCAGTTGAGGAAGTAGAAAACACAAGACAACCACAAAAATCGAACGCACATGTCTGCTGCTAAAATCAAATGCACAATTCAGGCGCTGAAATCGAAGTTAGATGAAAAAATTAAGAACAGCTGAGGAAATCTAGAGCCAAAGTCAGACAAAGGAATCAAAGCTTAGAGTCAACCGAAAAATTCCGGAAGCTGTTGAGGAGGTCCAGAATGCAGAATGTACACAAAACTTGACAAAATCTAATAAGAAAATGGTAAACTCACTTGCAACTGATCTTACTGGTAAGACGTTTCCCCATGGTAAGAATATAAAATAACCAGCTAAACAAGTTATAAATCCAAACAACATCAACTTTCTTTCATTAAATCTGAAATTTTAAAAATCAAATGAAATGAAATGAATGGTGTTTTACGTCCTACTTTTCTACACCATGGGAAATTGTTTCAGGTAAGCGGCATTAGTCTGCTCTTTTTCTATTTGCAACTATCAAAGGATCTCTAACGTGTACAGCCTGTAGTACTCGGTTTCTTGTCTCTTCCGAGCGACTAGATGCTTTTTCCATGTCATCCTCCTTTACCTGCATCACTGACGGGGGGAAACCTACCTATGGCGGGATTGAACCCTGGACCTTCGGGTTAGCGAGCAAGCGTCTAACTCACTGAGTCACCGCGACTCCTTAAAAAATACATAGATTTTATGTATCTTATTATAGCTTTTGTATTTGTATCTTGAGACACGTCTTTTAGTTGCTCTCTGCAACTTTCCCGTTGTCCCTTTTGACGATTGGAGTTCCTTTTTCAAGAAATACTTGCGAAGACCACGATGACGACACTGTTGAACAACCAGTAATATTCTCATTTTGTCTTTAATGTGTTCACAACCTTCTTCAGTTTTTGTTGCTTGCGTGTAGAACAGTTTCACTCTTGACTAATGATAAGTTTTATGGTGGTTAGAAGCATTCTGTGCTATAGGGCATTTCTCGTTGGTTACTTATGTTATGAATAGCATTTAGAAGAACAGCGCTTTTACAGTTACCACCACTCAATTCATTTCATTTCAGCTTTACGAGCTTAACTACTTTTGTAAGGACACTCTTAATGCTTTCCTGGTAGCTTTACAAATTCGCCGATTTCATCATCAGATCAAAACTTAAAGAGGATTTAGTCAGATCTGGGATGTTCAGCGAAACTATACACCAAAGGCGTTTCCCAGATTGAAAACTAAAACCCAAAATATAACGAAGGATTTGGATCTTTTCTACTGAACCAGCTTCATTGCAGCAAAATGTAAGTAAGACGAATACTGTTCATTAAGGTGAGTTACCGAACGCAGGTTAGGGGCACACGAATGGTCTAGTTCGGAGATTTTCGTCACCGACTAGTCTTGTCAGGAGTGTCACCGACAGGCACGTGCAAACGAGGAGAAAAAATCTACAGTTGTTTTCCACTTTGTTGATAATCACGTGCGGAGCATGCAATTGAAAGGAAAATGAATCTGATTGGATGATGACGGTCTGTCTTGTAGACGATAAAACTATCGGAGACAATTATCAAACTTGTTTGATATTATAAATCCTGTGGAAGACGCGATAATCTTGTCGTGCAGCACGGGCACACGCGAGATTTTACTAGCACGCACGTTTGTATTTGTAAGATATGTCAAGATGGTCTTTAAATATTAAATGGCAATGAAAGATAAGGAATTAAGAATGTTTTCGTGCTAAATTTTTCCTTATCGTGACACGTTCGAACGATAAAAGATAAACACTACCCTACCCTATATGCTGAACCGTTTACATGAACAGCACCATGTGGACGTCAGTAGTGTTATGCTTTTTGGGTAGGTATAGGTTTTGGAATTGTGAACTTTTGCTTTCGAAGACCAATTCAGACTTTCACCGTCTTAGATCTACGTCTTTTCAATGTCTCTTAACGACTGTAGATGGACATCTGTGCGAAATGAATGTCATTTTTAGTAAATAATCGATATTGTTATTTTTTTCAGGCATCGTCGCCCTTGGTCAAGCAGATGACGTCATTTACACAACTGGCAAGTTAAGGTAAAAAAAAATCTTGGACGTAATTCGATAAAAATTCGTTTTCTGTTTGGTTTCATTCTTAATTATATAAAATCATTATTACGTGTAGTTATGTGTATCTGAAAAACTTATTGATATTCTTTTTCACCATTCCCATATTTCGTCCGATGGTCTTCGTTCAAACAAACGATAGACATTAGAGTTATTGATCAACTTTGTTCGTTGTATTTACAGTCCAGAAGATTATGACTTCATCAGAAGATTGCCCGACAAAAGGGCTCAGAGTGGCAGCTACAAGTATAAATATGTAGCACATAATGGAGCTATACATACTAACAAACCTACAGAACATACTGTACAAGTTGCTGCTACTATGAAAACATCAGAAAAGGGACACTATGAGGTATATGTACTACCATTAAAATCCGGGGGAGAATTTTCTAGACTTCATGATCTGCAACACACTCAAAACACTATACCGATTTCATATATAACGTTGATATGCCCCCTCTATTCCAGCCTCTGATGGATATTTTGACAGAAGAAAAAGACCTGTTAAATGGGGATTTTCCACACCTCCAAGAGATGCGTTTTCTCTAATATAATATGAGATTATAAATTATTTTTGGGCATCACCGTACTTTCGTTTTTGTTAGTATGACGACTCTGTGACCTTTGAACTTTTGGCAGCTTTAAGTGGCCGATGCTAGATCAGTCTCGCCAAAAAAAAACATAACATAATAAATGTTGGTATGACTGAACTACAAAAATATGCATGTTTCCAAATATACCTAGGTTTTACAGATCTTAGGAATCTAAATAGGTTTAAAAACCCCAGCACCTGCAGAGATGCGGAATGTCTCCATTTAACAGTGCCTATTATTCCAGCTGACATCTGTCCAAATAGCTATCAGAGGCTGGAATAGAGACAGAAGTTTCGGTATAACTTCCAGGATGTGATTATCAGATGGGAAACAGAGGAACAAACAAATCTTAGGCTCAGCAGTTCAGAAGATTATGCCTTAAGGAGTCAAATAAGTGGAATATTCTCCAAGTCGATGCAATTTTCCAGCAACTGTCATAGTTTTTTAAATATATTCTAATTAATGTCTGATATTACAGACTGCCTTAATTGTAAGTTTCATGGTACGAAATATGCCAACTACTGTGTTTGAAAGATTAGCTACCAGATCCCACGGTGTAGGTGTATTTGCTCATGGTGAAGGCCTGTCATCGTATCCAGAAATGGCCAGAACTAAAGACACACCGGCATGTAAAGGTTAGTCTATTTTAGTCAAACCACTTCAAAGTTTCTTCATTCTCAAGACCCGTCTCCATTAGCCCACATGGTGCAGAAAGGTATGAAGTTAAACTCAATTCATTTCATTCTCATCAGAACACCAACAGACGACCACACCTTTTTAGAACGAGCATTAAATCCGTTATGTAGTGGAGCCAACACAAATATTCCTTGTCCCTGTTGAACACTTGAACGTTTGGGCAGAACAATAAGTGACGAAAGGTCAAAAAGACTTTTTTGTTTATCCAGACTGTACATACATGGTCATTTATCATTGGTTAAAACCCTTATTTATATGAATAAGAACCTAATGATATGATTAAGAATACATGACAATTCATTAGAAACACCAATTAATCAAATGGTTTGCTTAATTTGACACTAAAAAACAACGAAACCCATATTTGATATGTAAAATGTGAACAAATTTCAATATTGTCCAAAGTAAACGTGGCAATACCATATCAACTATCGTGAGCAAAGTAAAAATCCACCACCATCAATAGAAAGTGTCCACCAGTTCAAGAACGTTTCACAAGCAACACAAGAGCTTCAATGTTTCTTTCCAGGTCGTTGCGATGGAAGTTGTTCACCATCTTGTACATTTGATGGTCGTAAATGGGATACTGTTGCTGGATCTGGTGGTAGCAGAGCTCTGGTCCTCGAAGACAATGTATTGTGTCTAGCACATGATCCTTACCGACATCACTACAATGTTCTTGTACACGAATTTGGTCACACCATCAAATTTTATGGTGTTGAACAAACATATCTTACAAGGGTTTGTGCATTGTTAATCTTTGAAAGGAAGGACAGATTTTCTTAAGCATTTTCCTTTTCTCACCAAAAGTTCGATTCGTTGCCACGTCACAGCCCTGTGGGTTGAGTACCATTTTACATGTAGCTACTGATTACGCTAATCCACTTCCATAAACATCAGTATTCTGACCAAATTTCAGAGAGAAGTATTGGCGTTCGGAGTATCCGAAATGAGTACCCTAAAATGAGTCTGTTACAAGCTTATGGCATCGATATTTCAAATGCAAGATTGGACCTATCACTTCGACATGAAATAAACGAAGCAGGGTGTCCTTTTCAGCCTGCGAGGCGGCTGACACTTGACTAAAAGATCTTCGAACTTTTGAAGTCTTGGAAACGCCCAATAGTTTTTGTTTGTACGTCTGTTTTAGTTGAAAGCTGCATTCGCCAGCGTCATTAAGCATCATATTTATGGCAAATCATACGCTCTTTCCAATGAAGATGAATACTTTGCAGAAGGAACACAAGCATTCTTTAATGTGAACCATCAAGGTTTTGACGGTGGTCTCACTGGGTATGTATGACATTATCATCATCATTGTCATCATCTTAACAATCATCATCATCATCATCATCATCATCATCATCATCGTCGTCATAGTTATTATTGCCATAGCTTCTTTAACAATCGAGGGCAAACATGGGGGCAAACATGTATCAGTTATGTCGCCGTGTGCTACAGGCTGTGCCCGCTGTCTTGGGAAAATTCCCCTCAATCCACACTGCATAGCGTTGATGTCTACATTAGCCCATTAATGCGAAAAGTAGGGCGTAAACTCCGCTCATTTCATTTAAATTAGTTATGTCAGCTCCTCTGCTTAATGATTAAAGCCATATACTTTTCCAGATGCAATGGTCGTTATTGCAAGGATGAAATCGAATCCAGATTAAACGTAAAGAAGAACACTCCCGATCTGTTCGAGATCTTAGTTCATACTTATACCAATGGTGATCTTTACAAGCGTAGTGGATTAAAAGTTTGTCAATCACAGTAACCCTTTTTGATTAGTAATAAAATTCACCCAATTTGTGTATTTAATATTATTATGATCATGCGATGTGGTTGGTCCAAGATCGATGAATGGTCCACTGTTGTCGGAGACTTAAGAGCTAATGCTTTAGTATCGTTCAGATGTCTAGCTCACTCATCCATACAGTTCATTTTCAAATATATAAAACACTTTTTGGATGTTTGGAACAAGGCAGCGGATAACATCGTACTGAGACAATGAAAAACAAATCCTGCCATCCAAACACCTAAAAACGAATTTAAAGATAGTGGACCACAGCCATACATAAATTTTAAGTTTCATCACAGCTGAAATTCGAACTTGATCTTCGTTTTATGAATATGTATACACATACTGAATTTCACTTGATTCCATCAAATTTAGTTTTTAGAGCGTTTACAACCAAATGTTGACGGACGGACGGACGGACGGACCGACGGACGGACGGACGGACGGACGGATGGATGGATGGACCGACAGGGGTGCCGACTATATACGCCCACGTAGAGAGATGTGGGCGTATAATAAAAATCTACATTGGTGAGTTAAATCCAGATTCAATTCAGAAGGGCATATAAATTTGTCTTAGTAGTCGAGTTTTTCAATCGACGTCAGACAGATCCATAAGAGCCTTACCTTTTAGCCAAAGCTTTGACAAATAGAGAGACTACAATAGCTTCACATCCAGCACCAACTAATATAATACCTTGATACAAGGTAGCTTGAGACTTACTCCATCCATACATATCCATGAGTAGTGGTGAACCAATTCTGAAAAATTGTATTAAATCCAGCAATAAAAGCTTTTGATGTGTGTGAATATTGGTGATTTTATGCTTTCATCAAAGTCCCCATTACAGAATGTTTGAGTACGTAATTAAACCATTTTTTCTTGCATTGAGAGCACATAGACAATATTATCATTGTTTTTATTAACATTACCCAATTTGAGGAGATTTCTGTGTTAAATTAATTATAATGAACCTATGCTACAAAAAATTGTGAGGTCAACTTTACATCTGAATTTCAAAGAAGAAGCAAATGCCAAATGACTTTCAGATGACAGTTGAATGACAGCCAGCGTTCGGTTATTTTACTTGATATGATCTAACTTTTACACAATATACGTATACTCACGTTTCAAACACCGTAAATATAAATAAGACAACAAAAAATATAGTTATAGACGATATAACAGCGAAATAATCTGGTCGATAATCAGGTTCTAACTCTACAGTTTCTGTAATAAAAACCCAGAAAAAATCATTTCGATTGTCCCGAGAAAACAAATTGGTAGAAAGATAGTGGACCATAGCCATATACGCCCACCACGGCATGCGGATGGTAAATATTCAAGATTTTGGGGCACGGGCAATAACTCTACTTCTAACGGTCGAAAATAGCTCAAATTCGAACTCTTCGTTTTATGAATATGAATACACATACCAAATTTCATTTGATTCCATCAAAAAATCTAGTTTTTAGAGCGTTTACAAGCAAATGTTGACGGACGGACGGGCCGACGGACGGACAGGGGTGCCGACAATATACGTCCACATAGAGAGGTGTGGGCGTATAAAAAGGACCTCGAGAGTCTAAAAAGTACACCATCTTCAAAATTCCATTAGATATAAATACCATAATGTGTTTGTTAGCAGTCTTTCTCTAATAACAACTATTCATTCTTTTTCAAGCAATGTTCCAAATTATAAGATTTGAACGACATATAGAAGCGAGGAGCACATATAACAAAAACACAAGACAATATTATGGAATATAACACACTTCTTTAATAAGGTTGGGCACACAACGTTATTAAAGAAGTGTGTTATATTCCATAATATTGTCATGTGTTTTTGTTATATGTTCCAAATTAGGTGAAAGTGCTCGTAAGAACAATATGCATGTATAATTGAAATTACGAAAGCACAGGTCAAGGCAACATTTGACGAATCTTCTCATGCTCTTATGCTATCGTATATGCTTAGAGTAATGACAGATTCTCAATCAAAAGTCCGTAAAAAGCCACCAGAGGCTGGTAAACGTCAGCTTATTTTGGACTTCCACAAGCCCGTGCAATGCCTTGAATCTATTTCAATTCACAAGATTGGATAAAATAAACAACACCTACCATTTTCTTGAACACTGAATGAAGAGACATCATCCAGTCTGGTTTCTTTAAATATTGTTAGTAACAGAAGAATGTTGATAATTCCAGCTATCGCACTGAAGAATGCTGGGGCCGTATACAGATCAAAATGGAATCCAGCGATATGAACTGGTCCAGGATATCCTAGTGGAACAAGAGCTGCCTGGAAGCCTAACAATAGAACGAAATAGTTTTCGAAATTATTGGTTTCTTTTTCAAAATTATTTCAGCTGATTTGATGGGGTATATCAACTAGATCAACTAATTAAAAGGAGATTTGGTTGCAATAATATTTAAAGAGTATTTTGTTTGGCTTTGGTGGAATTATTGCCTTTTCCAAAGAACACTAATTCATACAGGCAGATCTAGATCTGTAGTTTTTTGATCGTGAAGTGATTTTATTTGCCATCAATTATCTGATGTAAGTGCAATGCAACACATGTTCGAGGTAATTAAAATATTCAACCAATGAAGTGATCTGTTCAATAAATGATTTGCCAAGCACTCTTTCAATAGTGATTTTGATTGGTTAGCACAGGTATGATGCTATAACTTCAAAATTCAACTGAACACGATTTCAATACAAATTTTGCCAGATCATAGATGAATGGTGTAGTAATCCGAATAAAAAGTTCGAGATAATTTGGAAATCGAGTGGGGATTTACCTGGACCAAGAATAAAACCAGATGATTGAAATATACTGATATTGGCCATTACTGGTGTTCTTTCTTCTTGATTGGTTGCACCAGCTACGTAGGACCTTACTACAGCTACATTACCTAGGATAACAATAACATGCGAAGTTACGAAACCGTCATCATTAAGACAATTTCCGCAAATGAAAACCGCTGGTGAATCCTATATTCAGAATCCTTATCCATTGGAAACTGATAGTGTATCCTGCATTGGCAGTCCTTACCCATTGGAAAATGGCATGAAATCGTGTATTCAGAATCGTTACCCATTCGAAGCCATGTCGATAACAATATCATGCGAAGTTACAAAACCGTCATCATTGAGACACTTTCCGCAAATGAATATGACAAAATTTGGAATATTATGTGAGGAAAAGCTATCTTGGATGATAGGATGGCGGACTCGGTGTTTACGAAAAGAACTTTCAGTCCAGTATACAATAGCAACACATAATTAGATGCTAAACCAGATGCCATTTTTCGATATAAAGACAATAATTTCGATTGGATTCTGGTCAAATTTATTTGCTACGGTTTTTATTAAGGGATTTTCTTTCCCGAATTTTCTGAATTATGCCCTGTTTAACTATTGTTTGACAAACACAAAATGAACAGATGCCCATGAATTTGCTACTGTGTGGGTAGCTGAGATGGAAAAGAAATGACTGACCAGCACCAAATCCAACCATAGCTCTTGATAACAGTAAATAATAATCTCTGTGGTCATCAAAACTTTCTATATAACCATACATCACATTTGCTAATATATTGATAAGTATAGAGATAACAAGAGGCCATCTTGTTGATTTGCCATAGTTAGCCCAGAAACCAAACAGTGGTGACGCTACCAATTGACCTATACTGTAAGCAGCCACTACCCAGCCAAGAAAGTCAGCAGTAGCTGAACGATCCACCTGAAATTAAAAGAACAACCATTATTTCAATGTTTTATGAGTTGCTTTTCATGCGACTACGGTTCAGCTCTAAAAAGTTTGATGTCAGCTGGATAACCAGAGATCAGTAGTGAATTTTCGAATTTTTCAACCTGAATCGTGGCAAACCGGTAGCAAACGAAGGTGGTTATTTTCTCATCGAAACGACAAGATGTTTTTCCATGTCATCTCTTCCGCTCTGCAATACTGACAATGGAAACTGTAAGATACCATATCGACATATGTTGTGAACCATGGGTTAGCTGTACACCAGCTCTTCAATATTGGGATTTCCCCAGGTGAGATATGACGTACCAATTGTAGATATGGCCAGAGTGATGCCATACTGATAGTAAACGTTACACTGCTTAAGAACATGGTTAAATACATCAACCGTATAGATCGCCATCTTGCTTTCTTTTTATCCGGTGGCTCAAATATTCTGGGCTGATAGTTTATCCTGAAAAATAGTTAAAACAAACATGAAATTTGGCAATTGGTAGAAGATATGACTGCTTCCCAACAGAATACTGGCGGAAAATCGTGTATTAAGAATCCATACCCAAAGGTGTGTCATGTATTAAGAATTCTTATCCATTGGAAATAGATGGTAAATCATGTATTAAGAATCCTTATCCATTGGAAACTGATAGTGAATCGTGTATTAAGAATCATTATCCATTGAAAACTGATGGTGAATCACGTATTAAGAATCCTTATCCATTGAAAACTGATGGTGAATGATGTATTAAGAATCCTTATCCATTGGAAACTGATGGTGAATGATGTATTAAGAATTCTTATCCATTGAAAACTGCTAGTGAATCGTGTATTAAGAATCCGTATCCATTGAAAACTGATGGTGAATGATGTATTAAGAATTCTTATCCATTGAAAACTGCTAGTGAATCGTGTATTAAGAATTCTTATCCATTGAAAACTGCTAGTGAATTGTGTATTCAGAATTCTTATCCATAGGAAATTTACGGTGGATCGTGTATTCAGAATTCTTATCCATTGGAAACTGATAGTGTATCCTGCCTAGGCAATCCTTACCCATTGGAAAATGGCATGAAATCGTGTACATTTATTCAGAATCGTTACCCATTCGAAGCCATGGTGTATCGTGTATAACAATCATTGCATGTATTGAAAACTGATGGTGTATCAAGTATTATTAAGAATCATTACCCATTGGAACTGGGATGGAATCAAGTATTTAGAATCTTTACCTATTGAAAACTGATGGTGTATCACGTATTATTAAGAATCATTACCCATTGGAACTGGGGTGGAATCAAGTATTAAGAATACTTACCCATTGGAAACTGATGGTGTATCACGTATTTAGAAACCTTACCCATTGAAAACTTACGGTGGATCGTGTATTCAGAATCGTTGACCTTTGTAGACTGATTTTTAATTGTGTATTGAAAATCCTTACCCATTTGCAACTGACGGCGAATCATGACTGAGTAGATGTGTCCGTTCGTTGACAATATCGTCTGGTTTCATGTTAAATCAAACGATATGAATATTATCCTCATTAAATATTATAACACACTAGCCTCCATTATCTACATATATTTACATGTGACAAACGGTCAAAGTTTAATTATACCTGTTTTTATATATACCATTGTTTATATGGGCAATTTAATATAACTGATAGCAACATGTGGTTACCTGACAATAGTGACAACTATTAAGCCTTTAATGTCCAGTCTTAGTATTGTGTGTTATGTAAGTATATGAAAGGGTTGAGTGATTTTACATTTTAGCAAAAGTAATAAATATATGTACAAAGGGAGAAATAACTTTTTAACAACTCTTGTTATCTTAAAGCTGGTATTTACACCCGCGAAATTTTGAAGTTTGAAAGTGCATCATTTGGCTAAGTCAGTGGCCTTCAATCTTTTTTTGTTTGCGTTTTCCAAATCGTATCAGCATGAACACGATGTCCCCAGATATCGAAATAACAACTAGGGTTGGATACCATGCACCTCTTCGGAAGTATGTAGTATCAAATAATCTGATAATAATTTGATAATGTTAGCCAAGTATCGTGTAGTCATATGATATGTTGTATTTGTATTTTTTTTTACATGGCCTGTGACACAACAAATGTCCCGAAGAAAAAAATTCAAATTTCCCGAGATGGCGACATGTCCCCGTAGTTGAAAATCTATGGGCTAATTAGTTCAGTTAGCAGTGACGAAGCAAGCCTCGTTACTTTTTCCAAATAAAGAAAAAATATAAGTGATATTTATAGTTTCTACTATGATTAATCTAGTTATAGCGCAGCTAAGCATCACTTATACAACAATTCGCGAAGGTACTAAAATTGAATATGTTCGCTTATCCAACAATGTTAAATTTCGCTAACGTACTAAAATTTAATATGTTCGCTTATCGACAATGAGAACTTGAAACTTGGACGTGATCTCGTCAACGTACATGAAAGCATGAATATTTAAGTTTTGTCAAAATCAGATAATGCATTGTTAACAATCATTTTACAAGAAGATCAAAGATATTTGAGCCAAATCAAGAATGAAATTCGTAAATTGGGTCAAGTTTACATAGAAATCACAACTCTCGTGTTAGTATCTTAATTAGTAGCCTAATTGGCATTGCCGATTTCAAAGAGGTCTTCAAATAAAGTTAGCAATAACAAATGACATAACAATATCCTTGTGTAAAATTGTATTCTTGTGGTTCTCATGCGACCAAGTGAATCGCCAAAAATGGAATCTTCAGCGAAAGTATTTGAGAAAATTTGTATTCATACTATCCTGAAATATTCTTTAGATTATGAAATTTATTTATGATTCGAGTTTGTGACCTTATTAGCATCATTCATCAATCCCATGATTTTTCAACGGGAATTTGAACATTCGCTCCGGATGTTTAATACACATTGCAATGCCAATAAAAATGGGCGTTTTATGACGTCACTTTGGCAAAAGTTGCTATTTATATAAGGACCTTGATTGAAAATTGTAATGGTGCAAATCGATGATATCAATGTCCCATATACGCATATTGATTTTGGAAAACGTGCAAATTGATGCTATCCTCTATATACATAAATAAAGACCTCTTTACAATCCCTTTATAATAATTAATACCTGTAAATTTAGCCACATACCTATGGTATCGTATTAGAAAGTTAACCATTCGTTCATGTTGAAGCATCCTGGATTTCTATGTACCTTTATGAGAATATTATCCGACTGTACACTGGGGCGAAATGAACATTGTAGGAAGTTCGTACAAGACGATTTAAAATACGTAATTGAAAGAACACTTCTAAAAATTGTCTCATTTGCCTCCCATCACGACATTGAATTAAAAAAAATAGATAACGTCTTTACCTTCCTGGATTGATATAGCATGATTTAAACAACTATCTTTATCTGATGGCGTAAATCATTACACTGTACACAGACTGTATTTTAGAATTCCAAAGAGTTTTCAACGAGCGATATATTCATAACGTCGTTGGAATTTTATCTACTCGTGTTTTCAATAGTTAACAGTGGTTATCATTTGACCTAAATGGCTTTCGCTAATTCTAAAGACTTACATAGCATTTGAGAATGTCATAAACTGGTATAACGGGTTGAAAGCTAACACAGGAATCAGAATTGTTATTGCCTTGACTGTTGTGGAGGATACGAAGCCACTGCCCCCAACCACCTAGCAGGCAACAATCAAACTCGCAACTGGGCTATTCCACTGGTCAAACTATATGAAAACTATCAGCCTTACCTTTCTGAAATATTATAGATCTTTGATTTCATATTGTTATTAAAAGAAGTCAGTTATCATTCAGCCTACTGACTTCACCTCTGTGTCGATGATTGTGCATGGTTACAGAAATATCTTTAAAAAAATGCGCATTATCATAAACATACCTATCTTGTCTTATCTGAAATTTATCAAGGGCAACTAACTCTTGAAGTGTTATCTTTTTGTTTATCATATCAAACTATCATGCTTTACTAAAGCATAAATAAACAAAATAAATAAATAAATAAATAAATAAATAAAAAAATTAAATAAGAATTTTTTTTATATATATATTGAATGATAAATAAATAAATAAATAAATAAATTGAATGATAAATAAATAAATAAATTGAATGATAAATGAATAAATTAAATAATAAATAGATGAATAAATTAATTGACAAATCATCACAAGAAGAACCACCCAAATGATTTGCTGCGGCGGTTGTTCGCTTCAATCGTGGACGCAAAGTACAGTTTTACAAAAAGGGACATAATTTAATGGCAAGAGGACGAATTGTACCTTCTTCTAATAAAGACCGAATCAGTCTTAGCCTAAGCTTCCCACCATGTCGAAGGGGAGGGGACGGGGTGCTGGATCAGTCGGCAACTCAGTTTCAAGTTGCTGTCCATTCGTCAGATTTGCTTTAAAAAACCAACAAGAGAGATCAAGAGCACTTATAACACTTAATGTGCTTTAAATAGAACTAGTGCGGTTGATCAAAATCTTTATTAGAAGTTAATTTCACATTTGGTCTAACTTAGGCTCCATTACATCTGAAATAGAAATTAGTGATTAGTAGAAATTGTTTATTTCAATTAACGTACAAGTATTTAAGAAATAGATTATAGATAATCGCCAATTACCAGATGTCACCATTTTGAAATTAAAAGATAGGAGCGTTTTATAATCAAAAAAGAGTTACTAGCTAAATCAACCCTGCATGGTCTGTAACCTTTCTGCAATTTTCTAGCTAAATTAACTCGACCAGGTCTGAACCTACGCTGTGGGTTCTCTAAGAAACATCAGGTGAAGAGGCCGAGCAGGGGCCATAAATTTTCGAAGGAAGGGGGATTTCACAGACCATCCTTTCACTATATAAGATAGTGGACCACAGCCATATACGCCCACCACGGCATGCGGATGGTAAATATTCAAGATTTTGGGGCAAGGACAATAACTCTGCTTCTAACGGTCGAAAATAGCTCAAATTCAAACTTGATCTTCGTTTTATGAATTTGTATACACAAACCGAATTTCATTTGATTCCATCAAAAAATCTAGTTTTTAGAGCGTTTACAAGCAAATGTTGACGGACGGAAGGACCGACGGACGGACAGGGGTGCCGACAATATACGTCCACATAGAGAGATGTGGGCGTATAAAAATGATAACACATTTGAAAGTGGGGGGGGGGGGGCGCAAAGTCGGTCAAACATCCATGCCCCCACCCGCACAGTTATTACCAGCCTTACATCGATCAGGCAATAGACAGGAGTCCGCAACAAATGTAATAGCTACTTACGAATCATCTGTACAACAGCTTAAAGAAAGAGAAGTATCGGGTTCAATCCTACATCGACAACATGTATCACCAATTTTCTTTTTTTCTCCCTTTACTATTATTGAATTTGGTCTGAAAAAGTTATTTAATATATCAATAATCAGATGAAAACTCTTGCTTTTCTCGATTAAGCTGTTCTTATATGCAATAAGAACATAAAGATATGGTTACGAATTCATAATAATTCACAAATTTATCAAATAGTTTTCTAAACTAAAAAATAAGGAAACCCATCTTAAAGAGGCAACAAGTCATGAATGGATCACTGTATTACAATAGACTAATAAATGCCCAAAAATGTTTTGCTTTTGGAAAAGAAAACTTGACTTACTCTTTTGAAGACCTCGGGACAAATATACATTCATTTGAACCTGAAAAGAAAACAATATTTGAGCTTCTTAACAAATTGTTGGGGTATCAGCTTTTCAACGCACATTCTAAGATCGGTTTAATTTGTGTTGTGCATGACATCCACGGACCAGTGAATATTGTATGCCCATCCGACAGATCAGAGGCAAAATATGGCGCGATATTGGGCAATACTTAAATTATGGTAAGTAACCTAAATATCACGCAACAGAACGAAATTACTGAATTTTGAGGAATATTCGATTACGTCAATGTTTTAGAGATCCCAACAAAAACAGCTCCAAGCATTTCTAGAGATTGCAAGAATAACCTGAATGGTAACGGTAAATGAATTATGTTACCTGTTGGAAAATCATCAAACATACAGTAAGACGACACCATTGTCAAAACCATTGATATTACGATTAAACTAATCACCGTCTTCATGATGTACTTTAAAACAGAAATTATATAAATATGAGATGTGCGTTGAAAAGAAAAGAAATTTGAAACGTAGTCTGCTGGAAACAATAACAATTTAATAAGGTAGTCTGCTGAAAACAATAACAATTTGAAACGCAGTCTGCTGAAAACAATAATAATTTGAAACGTAGTCTGCTGGAAACAATAACAATTTAATAAGGTAGTCTGCTGAAAACAATAACAATTTGAAACGTAGTCTGCTGGAAACAATAACAATTTAATAAGGTAGTCTGCTGAAAACAATAACAATTTGAAACGCAGTCTGCTGAAAACAATAATAATTTGAAACGTAGTCTGCTGGAAACAATAACAATTTGAAACGTAGTCTGCTGAAAACAACAATAATTTGAAACGTAGTCTGCTGGAAACAATAACAATTTGAAACGTAGTCTGCTGAAAACCATAATAATTTGAAACGTAAGTCTGCTGGAAACAATAACAATTTGGAACGCAGTCTGCTGAAAACCATAACAATTTGAAACGCAGTCTGCTGAAAACAATAATAATTTGGTACGTAGTCTCCTGGAAACTATTTTTTTGGAACTCAGTCTGCTGAAAACAATAATAATTTGGATCGCAGTCTGCTGGAAACAATAATAATACGGAATAATGTTTGCCGAAATCAATAGCAATTTATTAAGGTAGTCTGCTTAAAAAAATAACAATTTTGAACATAGTCTGCTGGAAACAATAACAATTTGAAACGTAGTCTGCTGAAAACAATAACAAATTGAAAAGTAGTCTGCTGGTAACAATAACAAATTGAAAAGTAGACTGCTGGAAACAATAACAATTTGAAAAGTAGTCTGCTGAGAACAATGACAAATTGAAAAGTAGTCTGCTGGTAACAATAACAATTTGAAAGTAGTCGGCTGGAAACAATAACAAATTGAAACGTAGTCTGGTGGAAACAATAACAATTTGGAACATAGTCTCCTGGAAACAATATTTATTTGGACCGTAGTCTGCTGGAAACAATAACAATTCGGAATAATGTCTGCCGAAATCAATAACATCAAGGTAGTCTGTTTAAAACAATAACAATTTGAATCGTAGTCTGCTTGAACAATTTGAAACGTAGTCTGCTGAAAACAATAACAATTAGAAATAATGTCCACCGAAATCAATTACTGCTTAAAACAATACCAATTTGAAACGTGTCCTGCTGAAAAAAATAACAATTCGCAAAGTAGTCTGCTGAAAACAATAACAAATTGAAAAGTAGTCTGCTGGAAACAATAACAAATTGAAACGTAGTCTGTTGGAAACAATAACAAATTGAAACGTAGTCTGTTGGAAACAATAACACTTTGGAACGTAGTCTCCTAGAAACAATATTTATTTGGAACGTAGTCTTCTGAAAACAATAACAATTTGGAATAATGTCTGCCGAAATCAATAACAATTTATTAAGGTAGTCTGCTTAAAACAATAACAATTTGAAACGTAGTCTGCTGGAAACAATAACAATTTGAAACGTAGTCTGCTGAAAACAATAACAATTCGGAATAATGTCCACCGAAATCAATAACAATTTATTAAGGTAGTCTGCTTAAAACAATAACAATTTGAAACGTAGTCTGATGGAAACAATAACAATTTGGAACGTAGCCTGCTGAAAAAAAAAACAATTCGCAAAGTAGTCTGCTGAAAACAATAACAATTTGCAAAGTAGTTTGCTGAAAACAATAACAACACGGAACACAGTTTCCTCATCAAAATAACAGTTTGTAAAGTAAACTGCCAAACAATTACAATTCGGATAGTAGTCTGCTGAAAATAATAACAATCTGGAATATAGTCTGCGGAAAATAATAACAATTTATGAAGGTAGTCTTAAGTCTACTTAAAACAATAACGATTTGGAACTTTGAGTGTTGAAAAAGAACAACAATTTGGAATTTGGTCTGAACTCTTTAACAGAAAAAAAAAAAAAAAAAAACAAGTTTATCTTATAAATTAATAATAGAAAAATCCTCATTAGCACCAAAAAGGGAGGGGGTATTATAAATAATATTTCAGTTGATATCAAGTCCACGTATGATAAAGTCAATTGTATTCGGGAAATCAACAATAAAAAAGATAGCTTATTCTTACCTCTGTAGTATATTTGATACTGACTGACATAGTAAAATTGAATATCATCACATTCGGTTCTAGAATTAGTGCGAATTATTCTGACTGCAATTTTGATATGAGTTCGCCAATGTGTCATTTGGATTTCGGGGTTCGTTATGTGCTCCGGATCGTTAGTGCTTTGGTTTTGTTTTTTTTATATTGAATATTTGTTTTACAATTCAAGAGAACTACCCTTATCGTTTTGTCATGATTACAATACAGTTCGTGTACAAACTAATAATTAGATATTTCGCGGCGGTAGTGACGATAGTTCCGTTACTTTGTAGGTGAAAGATCGTTTGCACATCGGTCCTATGCACAAGAAATCTACCCAATATCCAAGAGAAGACCCCCTACCCCCTCACTTCCTAAAATCAGATGTCTAAAGCATGCTGTCCTGCCGCTGAAACTCACCGCCCCTGAAACTCACCGCCCCTATATTATAAAATTATTATATTGTATTAGTCAATAATTCGGACTAAGTAGAATTTGGTAAATTATAAAATCTATTAATACACAATAACGTTTATTGAAAGTGTAACAGTTGTATAACAGCTCAATAAACAGGAGTCGCACTAACAAAATAGAATACATTATGTCAATAACGATACTAAATGAACATGCATTTATAACATTATGTTCTGCCTTAGTTATAATTTATAAGGGAGGTCGCGGTGACTGAAGGTACAGGGTTCAAACCCGACATAGGTCGGAGTAGCCCGACAGATCTGGCTCTATCTTACCCGGGCAATATTTTTTCTGCTTTGTCTACCCTTCGAGTTTATCATAATTTGGTGTGGGCCACAGGGGAATTGTATTAAGGGCAATGGTGTGTGGTGTTTAGTTGCAGTAATGTAATTGGTCGGTTGCCAGGATTTATTCAGGGGGAAATCAATTTTATCGGGGAGGTCAGGGGGTGGAGTGGGGGAGGGCGTTGCTCCATTGGGTGAGAAAATTAAGAATTATAAAAAATCGATGGTTTAATTCACAATTTGTGCAAGAATTCTTCCTTTTATTTTGACAGATATGTCGTGCATAAGAAAACAGGTCAAATTTAATATTTTATTATCATAATGTGAAACAATATTATATCAGATATTCTACATCATTCATAATCAATTAGAAAAAATCATTAACAACATTATTTCAATTATATCTGACAACAAACAACAGTCATTTTGCACCTTACCCATACAGCTAGCAGATATTTTGCACAAATCAAATCATGAAAATTTTGTTTCAAGTGAAATGGACTTGAATGTGTACAATATAACTTTGCTCAAATATAAAGAAATAGTCAGCTTTTTTAAATTATTGCTGACTTAACATAAAATCAGTACAGTAAGATTCTAATGCCAAAATAGTTTTTTTTATTAAAATTTCCAAAATATCAGACTTGGAAAATGAATTGAATGGAGTTTTAAGTTCTAATGTAGATGGGTAACGCCATGCAGGGTACAATGAGGGAAATTTTGCCAGGACAGCAGTATTAGCTTGCTCTTTTTTTGATGTCCAACTGTCGAGGGATCTTTAACCTGCACAGCCCGTAGCACACAGGGCCTCGGTTTATTGTCCCATCTGATGCTTTTTCCATGTCAGCCCCTCTTACCTGTATCATTGACAGGGTGAAACTGGGTTGAAAAATCAGAAGGTATCATCTCGACCTATGCCGGGATTAAACCCTGGACCTTCAAATTAGCAAGCAAATGTCTAACTCATTAAGCCAGGGTTGGAGATAAAAAAAAAAGGTTCTCCAAAAAAATCGTTAAAAAAAATGTTTGATGAACTCAAGAAACTTTGTTTGTAAGCATCAAAATTAATGCTTAGTTCCTTATAAATGCATAGTTTATTGTAGATTTTGATTTTGTGATCTTGTAAATGCGCATAATTTAATCAGATTTATGAATAATTAACAGGCAGTGGGAGAGGGGGTAAAGGATTTCTAGCAGGACCCAGGTTGTGAAAAGCTGCTTGTTTATCATGTTTAACCATATGCTTACGTAGCTGGACACTTTGAATGAAGGCATTTCCACAAATGTGACACTTGTGAGGTTTCTCACCAGTGTGTGTTCTCACATGCCTTGTCATTGCACTTTTTTCCACAAAACTTTTACCACAGAAGCTACACTGATGAGCCTTAACACCAAAATGGATTTTCTCATGTGTCTGCAAATGACCCTTCTGTGTGAAGGAATTCCCACAAATGCTGCACATGTGACGTTCTTTCTTTTTTTCTGAGTCTGTGTTAAAATGCCTTTGCTTCATATGTGTGTTAAGGACTCCACGCATGATGAATGATCTGCCGCATATATTGCACTGATAAGGCTTGTGTCCCTCATGAGTTAGAATGTGTGAACGACAGCATTTGCTGTCATGGAAACCACGCCCACAATGAGGGCAAATATATGGTTTCTCTCCAGTATGAGTTCGTATATGAATGGTATACGAGCATCTCTTTTTGAAGCTCTTGTCACAAAATTCACATTTGTAGGGTTTGTCTCCAGGATGAGCTGCTGCTTTGTGTAATCGCATTTCTGATCTGTTTTGAAATTTCTCATTACAAACTGGACAAGTTGAGAGGCTTGGAGATTTGGGTGATTTTGTACCAGAAGATGATTTTGAAGATGACTTTCTAGGTGACTTTTTCACTTTTTTGGCTTTTGGAGTATCCTTTTTTTCCACAATGCTTCCTTCGTCCTTTGCAGACACTAAGTCATCAGCTTCATCTGGATCAAACTTTAAAGTTTCTATTTCATTATCTTGGCTGTCATCTTGGTCCATAGATTCATCATTATCATCAACATGATCTTCTTCCTGAAAAGCTTCTTCTACTTCTTCTTCATCTTCAACTTCTTCATCTTCCTAAAAATATATATTGGAGGGATATAGTTAAAATAACAAACACAACATCCTTCCTCATTATTCCAGTTAAACCTGCTATAAATACGTAAGGATAATCCAGTAGGATCAAGGACCAGCTGGTAGAAAAGATATCCTTATAACAATGGTTGTTCCTTCCTTTTGTAAATATAAAACCAGCTGATAGAACCAAACTTTAATCTTGAAACCCAAGGAACCTTTATATAACTACCCAGATCACTTTTCAGAATCAGAATTCTACTTCAGATATCCCCCACTAAAAAAATTGCAGAATTACTTACTTTAAATACAATAAGATTGTTACAATGGTCTTTAAGAAGTTCTAATAAATCAGTTGATAAAAGAACAGTTAACTGAAGAAATTCCTTACAATTTTCTTCATTAATCCTTGGTATCAAGGCTTCTTCACATCTAATAGAATAAAAAAAATTGACATTAAGACATAGAAGGGAAAAAAGTCTAAACTGGCTATTGAATTTGATTGGTTGTAAATCCCCATCCGTTTTGGTGATGGGAAACATTGATTAAAATAATTCAGTTCCATCGTTAGGGTGGGGTCTGTGAGGGCTGGGTCCCAGCAAGTGAGAATTAAGCCCCAGCAAAACTTGTTGTTCAGCTGAGATTGATTCATTTTATTTGTACAAAATCAAAAAGTTTTAGATTTTGATAGGTTTTTGGCAGAATCAAAATTGTCAGAAGTGAGCTCTATGGGCCTTTAATTCTTCAAATTTTCTGAGTCCAAAATCAGAGCCCAAGTACCAATTCATTCCAGACGACAGAGCTGATTCAGTTATGTGACAATGTCTTCGAATTTTAATTCTTTGCTCGAAAAATTAATAAATATAACATCCATTGATATTCATATATAGCCAATGCGAATTACTTACATTGTAACAAGAGCTATTAGTCTCAATCTAACTGCTAATTTCAATATTTCTATAACATAGTCTGTCTTTTTTAATTTAATATTACCAGTATATACCCATTTAATAACATCATGGGCTATAGGATACTTCATATCTGTAATGTATAGCAAATCATGGGCAATAGGATACTTTATATCTAAAATGCATAGCAAATCATGGGCTGTAGGACACTTTATATCTAAAATGTATAGCAAATCATGGGCAATAGGATACTTTATATCTGTAATGTATAGCAAATCATGGGCAATAGGATACTTTATATCTGTAATGTATAGCAAATCATGGGCAATAGGATACTTCATATCTAAAATGCATAGCAAATCATGGGCTGTAGGATACCTTATATCTAAAATGTATAGCAAATCATGGGCAATAGGATACTTTATATCTAAAATGAATAGCAAATCATGGGCTGTAGGACACTTTATATCTAAAATATATAGAAAATCATGGGCAATAGGATACTATATATTTCTAATGTATAGCAAATCATGGGCAATAGGATACTTTATATCTTAAATGAATAGCAAATCATGGGCTGTAGGACACTTTATATCTAAAATGTATAGAAAATCATGGGCAATAGGATACTATATATCTGTAATGTATAGCAAATCATGGGCAATAGGATACTTTATATCTAAAATGTATAGCAAATCATGGGCAATAGGATACTTTATATCTGTAATGTATAGCAAATCATGGGCAATAGGATACTTTATATCTGTAATGTATACCAAATCATGGGCAATAGGATACTTTATATCTAAAATGTATAGCAAATCATGGGCAATAGGATACTTTATATCTGTAATGTATAGCAAATCATGGGCAATAGGACACTTTATATCTAAAATGTATAGCAAATCATGGGCAATAGGATACTTTATATCTGTAATGTATAGCAAATCATGGGCAATAGGATACTTTATATCTGTAATGTATAGCAAATCATGGGCAATAGGATATCTTATACCTAAAATGTATAGCAAATCATGGGCTATGGGATATTTTATATCTGTAATGTATAGCAAATCATGGGCTATAGGATATTTTATATCTGTAATGTATAGCAAATCATGGGCTATAGGATATTTTATATCTGTAATGTATAGCAAATCATGGGCAATAGGATATTTTATATCTAAAATGTAAGCAAATCATGGGCAATAGGATATATCTAAAATGTATAGCAAATCATGGGCTAAAGGATATGTTGTAAATAAGAAAATCATGGGCAATAGGATTCATTTAATATTTAAAAAACAAGTGAACCAGCAAGCTCATTTTCTTATACTTTAGTATTTAGGGATCAGGCCTAACACTCTTTAAAGCTGTCACTGAGAAGCCTATATAGATTTAATGTTTTAAATTTCAGAAATAATACCTGATAAATCAATATGATCCGTAAGTAGAAAATCTTCTACACCCCAATCTTGACTTCTAGAAGCTAAAATAACTTTATGTGCTGATATAAGATGACCATCTTCTAATAAAATAACTATGTCACTGAAATATCAAATATAGTTTAAAATCAAAATCAATTCTGCATTGAACTAGAATCACCTTGTATCAAACCTTGGGGAGTTTCACATAGTATTGAATTCAGGATAAGTACAGTTTACATGATATTCAAATTTTCAAGACTGTAATTTAAAGATGGGTTATCTTATTTATTTAGTGTCAAATTAAGCAAACTATTTGACAAATTGGTGTTTTTAATGAATTATCATGTATTCTTAATCATATCATTATGTTCTTGTTATTGCATATAATTAAGAGTTTTAACCAATCATAAATGTCCATGTATGTACAGTCTGAATAAACGAAAAAAGACTTTTTGACCTTTCTTGATCAGTCACTCATTGGAATTCTGCTGGTACATGTAATTCTCTTCTAATTTAGCTAATTACAAATTAATTATGGACATGTGAGACAAACTGGTATTTTTCAAAGTCATTAGAACACCTCTACTTTCTATTCATAAAAGTATTAGCATTTTCATTTTCATAAATAAAAAAAAAGGGAACCCATCTTAAAAAAATAAAATAAATAATATCAAATTCCATAACCCAGACATAATTTAACATATTACAGATTGGCTAAATAAGTGCCTTGGGGTATATTTTGAAATTTGAAATGAGACACTTTGTAGCTTTTTAGACAATTTTTAAGTCTTTCTATTCAATCAGGCTATAGTCTCAGACATCAAAAAAAAGAATCCAAGAGAAAATCACAAAATAGTAAGGATTGAAAAGGGGGGAAGAATGCAACCTATCAAGGGGCCTGAAAGAAGCAGTTTAGTCTAAATAATGGCTATAAATATTACCTATAATTAGATTTGTTGAACAATTTGGAAACAAATTTATGTAAGTTTCTATCATAGTCTATATTGACTTTGTTTTCTTCTTCCTTAATATTGAGCAAGGTATGGTATCTTAGTTCAGCATCTGCTAAATGGTCCTGAAGTTTCATATACTCTTCTTTTATTGCCATAAGCTCACTTCTTTCATCAGCTTCTGCCATTTTGGCAACTCAGATTTTCTTGTATATATTCTGTAAAATATGTTTCATTATTTGTTGACAAATTTTGATTTTGAAGTTATAATTGAGATTTAGCAAACACATTCTTCTCTTTATTCAAATCATTTTGAAATAAACTCTTGACCCTTAGGCCTGTTTCCAATGATGAATCAGCCCTGCCCTGGTTAGCCTATAAATATGCATGCCAATGCCAGTAAATGCTTTAGCCTCTGACAAATTAATAGTTGACGACAGTAAAAAACCGGTTCTCATTAAGATATGTCTTTCTTGAATAGGCCTAGAGTATAAAGTCCGCGTTACCTCGGGCAATCAGGGATGAAATAACCTTGCTTTGGTCCGAATAGGTCGGACAATGCTGTAGTTGTTGACTTCAATTTTCCTAAACAAACGATCCGATTCGTGATGACAACTTAAACCAAAAATCAGATTTAAGTATTTATTCAAATACTATTTAAAAGAATAAGTAAGATAAAGCTATTGTTTAGGTGTACGTGGAATTTGATTAAACAATCGCCATATTGATTAATAAAAAGAGCACCAACAAACCCGATAACATCACAAAACTTTTAAAAGATATGTTAGTTTCTGTTTAGAAATTGATTTCGTTACATTTCAAGATAAATGGAGGGATAAAAATTTAACCTAAAAGAAGATAAGAATCTAGAAGTCGAGAAATCTTGTAAAAGAAAATAGTCTATTTTAAAAATAGTGTATAAAAATGTAGAAATTATTACACTCCACCTTGCAGGAAGTGGTGTTTGTCACGTGAGCATAATGCGTAACCAAAATATTATGAAATCAATAACGTAACCATCTTTATATAACGTAACATGCCACAAAAGGTACTCGTATGTTAGAAAGCCTTAAAAAAATACGTGAATTTGTATGAATAAAATATAATATATATCCCACTTTCTGTATGAGTGATTATAAAAACATTTGTTGAAAATTAGTATAAAATTGGAAGGCAGAAAATCGACTACTTTTAATGGAGTTACTCCCCTTGGCCCACGAATTTCAGTTGTTGAGCTACATTATCAATAACATGGATGCTTAAAATGAAAAGATTTCATTAGTTATTAGTGATTTAGTAAGTAACTACATATAATGATATAGAACTGGATAGCCGTTGAATGCTGCGCTACCAGTGGTGGTACTAGTGGGGGTACACGAAGGCATTTGGCAATATCTTTGTGTAGCCTAGTCATTGGTGGTTTAACTTAGCCGGGCCTATGTAGATACCAAAATTTATTGCATTCAAAATTTGCAAAAAACAGGCGATCTTAATGTCAGAGCAACTCCCACAAAAATGTGACATTTTATGTGCCGATATCCCATCCGCACATCCGAGGAATTTTCGCATTAATAGTGGTCATTATTAAAACGTGCATAATTGTGCACATTAATATTTATTCGTCAGGTGAACAAGTCCGTCGTCTGCTGACTCCCAAGGGAGATAATTAATAGTGACAAGTCGACGTCTGACAGTGAAAATGATGACAGATACACAGTAAGTATGATATATAAACAAATAATTAGCTGATTAAATATTCATAAGCCATCAATGTCAGATCAAACCTCTGTTGAAGATATTTATCATAGTTTTCTTGGTGCAGTCTCCAATTAATGTGATCCTATGTAGACGTTTTTGTTAAGGACAACGTCCATATAATTTGTTGACATGCATTCGCATATTTTATTAGACCTATTAGATGCAGCGGAAAAAATTCCGGCCCCAAAAAATGTTGAAGGAATTCGAAACATTCTTCCAAGATATTTATTTTTTTTTATTGAGGACAAGTAATGCTTTTGTTAGCACCATTAAAATTTTTCTTCCAAGATGTAAGTTTACACTCCATTTCCGCCAACATTTACCAGATTATGACGTTACTATCATTAATACCATTGAAGCCAATTATTGTAGGCTGAACAGACTTGAAAGATCTTTCACATTTTTTCGCTTGGATTGGACAAGAACAACCATTTTTGCTACATAAGAAATACGGACATTTCTACTTGCTGGTCTGAAAAACTTTATCTTATTGCACAGTGCATGACGTTGTCTGCCTTCAATAGCCTAATTAAGAGGCAGAAAATAGCACTTGCATTTTAATACTTAAAATGCAATTGAGTTGATTCCATTTCCTATTGCCACTGTTAAAACAAGTCACGATTCCAATTTGAAACACGATAAACCCCCGCTGCGTCGAGAGCTCAATAATCTTATCTAACTGTTTAGACAGTACAGTCTTAAACACATTAAATACTGGCATATCCAATTAATATCAAATTACTTTTATTAATTAAATAACAGGTGATGATTACACTGACTGAGGTGTCACATGTGACGTCATTAATTACGTTGCATCTTGGGATTTGAGTAACGCAGGAATGGAGTCTTATGTCATACTTTTCGAAGGAATATTTTTACATTTTTTTTATTATCCAGTACGAACGACAAGACTGTTTTTCCATAAATAATCTTAATGTATTCTACCGACTTATGCCAGCAATCAAACCCTGGTTAGCGAACATACGCCTAGTTCATTGAGCTACTACGGTCCCCTAAAACAGAAAAAAGGATACATGTTAATCATTTCTCCGAGCGTTCAACATGAATAGGGGTTTTGATAACATGAAATAAATTTTGGTCTTTCCATTATTGTATGGTCAAGGAATAACCCTGGTTTTATTTGGTTTTAAATAAATAAAACAGCACGATTTGCAAAAACTGGTCTTAACCTTATTTCCAATCCTGCTTTGCGAGTTTGCTTTGTAATATTCCCTGTAAATTGACATATAGGCCTACTGTCTCCTTAATCGATGGTCATTTAACGAAGCTTTACAAAATTAAAATAAGTTGTCCTCGTGGGACTTTCGGTTTGCCTTCAAAATGTAAAGAATTCCAAATCTGAGTGACATCTACCAACTACAAGATATGTTTAGTTGTATAACTGACTGACATGACAAATGACGTCATTTAGAACAACTTCCGGTCCCAGGAGATCAGAGAACGCTGTGTCATGTCGTCTGTTATTTGTAGGCTACGATAGATTACATAAATTACCCAGATGGACTGGCGTTAATTTAATTTATGAACCATGGTGATCAAGTATTTTTGTGAGATTGTGAAAGAGGAAAATGCAGTCATCCTTTTGCAAGTCTCAGAATGCCCTCTGCTTTCAGAGTTCGCTTACTGCGACTTACTTAATTCTTTCCAATCAGCTACCCTTCAAAAGCGCTGGCCGTGGTTTGATGTCCTTTTTATACATTGAAACACATGTACATCCGTACACAAACAAGTCATTAAATTCTTTTACATACACCACCAGTTTCCGGGAAGTGATTACATATTACCAGGCAGGTGCGAATGCAGCATTTTCAAATCTCGATAGTTTACGACTGATTACTTATTTTTATTTCGTCTTTTATTTCGTAAACACAAACTTCAACATTACATAATACACTTGAAAATTTAAACTCAAATCGTTTAAAGAAACATTACTTTTCAATAAGGCTTCTGAATTGTATTTAAAGATTATTTAAATCGTTAAGGAGTTGTAAAAATGGGCGTGTATCTTTAAGAATAGACGATATTAGGATAAGGACTTTTGGTATTGTCGGGCCTTAGGCTTAAACGGCAGACTCTTGCACACTTTAATTATATGGTAATATACATTCGAATGTATTTAAATGGGCGTTACCTCCTTATAGTTAAAATAGATGCCCAAAGATAGAACCTTTGCTTTGAAATTTCATCTTTTTCCGAAAAAAGGACATCAACACATTGGCCTATTTGGTTTTGTTCTTTTAAGAAATGATTTTCGCTGGAAAATCATTTTTCAACTTACTGTAGCTCAGTGAGTTGACTTGAAAGTCCAGGGTTGGGTCCTGGTATAGTTAACTTTAGATTTCAGTGATGTAGATCGCTGGGACTTAATTATATCGAGTCGGTCGGACGGAACAATGAACCATCACCCAGTGTTCTACGGGCTCTAGAAGTAAATGATCCCTCAACAGTTTGAATTGGAATGAATAAACAATTGCCACTATTCTGGCAAAATTAAACCCCAGTTCATGTTTTGCGTTTTACATTCGTTGCGTCCATGTCGATATAGTGTAACAATGGACTTGGACGTCAAATAATATTCACATTTATTAACCAATTCTAGAACTTTTGGAATAATCGAAATAGATTTTTCCTATAAATGAAAAAAAAAAATTGAATTGGATCGTTAAAATATTTAAAAAAAATGGTAGCTTCAATCTGAAACGATATCAACGTCAAAACGCACCTTTTTCTAGATCCCCAAAAAGAGTAATTTTGTATTGAAAGGGATCATTAGATTTGGGCAAGCTGTGTCGAGACACGATTCACTATACTGATCATAATAACATCGTTTTCTAAACAAGAACTGAACATAAAAATATGACAAAATGACAAATGTTCAGATACAAGTAAATACCGTTTAAAAATCACATAAAACTGTGGGTGCCTTTAATAAAGCCAATACGGTCTATTAAGCCAACTAACTATTTCTATAGAAAATTTATTATTGAATTATAACCAAGACTGATAAAAAGGACGACCAGGGGTCCTTTAGGACCGAAAATACAAACTACAACGGGCACTTAAACCCCTTTCTTCACGAGAAAACGGGGCTTAAAGTGAAGATTTTAATACAAAAAGAAAGCTAGCTAATTTTGAAATGACATTTGAATACAAGAAGAAACCCACCGCTACGTTTCGAGTGTTAAATTGCGACCAATTTGCGTTCCATGGGATGTTTTTCATAATATAAAATTAGCATACCGTGGAGAAGGTTTTTTTTTAGACTGAGACAATTGTGATCATGTAGAGGCGGAAATGAACCTTGAACACTATTCACTCGGTGCATTTCCGACCGACTTACATCTTATGCAACTTTGCCATTATGACACGTAAACGTAAAGAAGGGAATCGACTCCTTTATGGCTAACAAAGGTTTCTGATGGCCAATGAATAGGCCTAATCAATATCTAAAGGCGTATATTCGAACAAAATTGTCTTCTTAGGTTGCCAGCATATAAGTTTCAAATTTGCACCTTTGTGGAATTTAGGGACACCAGATTATCTACAGTAGGAACAAGGCAAGATTTTATCGTTTTAATGTGAAAAGTTGGTCCCATTACTACGACTATTTGAATTGTACATCATTGCAATATTTTCCTCTTTTAGGGATTTACATTAAAGATAAGTTTCCTTATTTTGTAGTGTCAAATTAAGCAAACTATTTGATTAATTGGTGTTTCTAATGAATTATCATGTATTCTTAAGCATATCATTAGGGTCTTATTGCATATAATTAAGAGTTTTAACCAATCATTTATGTCCATGTATGACAGTCTGGATAAAAAAAAAACTTTTTGACCTTTCTAATTCCCTTCTAATTTAGCTAATTATGAATTAATTATGGACATATGAGACAAACTGGTATTTGTCATTAGAACACCCCTACTTTCTATTCATTTAAGTATTAGGATTTTCATTTTCATAACTGAAAATAAGGGAACCCATCTTTAAAAGGTTATTCCTCTGTGTCATCCTTACTGCAGTATTACATGGAAAACAGTAAAACAACCAACTGACTAAAACTTTTTCTTTGAACGTCATGAAAATGTTCGCGTATCATCCACTTAACTTCGGGAAAAAAGTCTAATGAAATGAAAGATTTACTCGAATTCCGAAGCATCCGGCGGGCAATGAAAGCAGCGATGCCAGGAGAGCTCTTAATTTGCCCGATCGCTATAATTTCCAAAATTCCGCTATATACAAAACCTGTAATAATTGTGACGTTTAAGTCTGTAGTTTAAATTTGAAACATATAATTACACGTGACAATTGTTGAATAACAACCAAAAGGAAATTGTCAATCTTATTTCATTTAAGACCCCATAAATACATTATGTGATAAATGAGGCAGAATAGAACACCCATCACCTCTTTTCTTTTGAGATCTCCCACCGTCTTCGCTCTGTCAGTATGGTAATGACAAGACAATGGCCGTAGTGTGAATGGGGCTTGACCAGACTCGACCCTACTGTAATTTAATGACACTCGTTATCTAATGTTATGGACTAAGTCGGCTTAATAAATCATAGTTCTAACTACTAACATTAACGACTTAAAGGGGACTCCCTACAGTGGACCGTCAAAAGCCAGATTACTATTGCGACTTTTCTGGATTGTTACCTTCTTTGACTTTACTAAGTTAATTCCAAGGAAATTATATCCGAAGCGAACTGATTTAACGTCGTTAACCCCTAAGGTGAAGTCCCCACTGATCTATTCAGAAACCCGAAAGACATTTCACAATCAAACGCGTTTTAATTTTAAGTTTAATACAAATCGCCAAATTTATTCAGTTATACATTTCTAATGACCAATTCTTAACCAAAATTTCCAAATTGAATTACCATATAGAATCAGATATTGTATAGCCCCCTTTTAAACTATTCCATTCGCACGAATGCCTTACTATTCCACTGGAACTATAGTATTAATAGCCTGAAAATTGTTCCAGTGAGCCTCTTTTTAGAAAATTAATTAAAGGGACAGATTTGCCATCCCTTTGACCATTCGTACCTTAGTCTCAGAAACGGGATTTTTTTTAGCTGAGCTTAATAATCAGTAATAGTGTTCACAGCTCAACGTCGAAATTTGAGACTTCAAATCCATGTGTGTCCAGAATTATCCGCGTTTGAAAATTAAATTGACGACTCGTCTTTTATTGAGACTTTGTTACATATAGAAAAGACATATAAAGAAATAAAAAGTGAAATTCCTAGTTTAAGATATTTTTGAAGGAATAATGCGATTTTCGTACATTTCTAGTACATCTATTTACAAATATTCAAGAACCAAATCGACCCCTAAAAATGGCGCATCTGTCCCTTTAAGATACGCCTTATGACGTTGACTATCGAGACTAAAACGATACAGAATATGTTCTCACGAACGATACATGTGTAACCGCCGCAGCGAGATAACGCATTGCAGCCTTGCAAAATGCTCTTTCTTCATTTACGAGTTTGTAAAAAAGTCCAGAAATGATAAAAAGACACACAACTCATGGGCTATATCACAGAAAATTAAAGCCGCTGCGAAAATCTGTGGTGTTTAAACATTGAAGAATCATTAGAGTAATAAGATTCTCGTTGTAGCGTATCTAAGGAATGAGACTATCTACAGGGGATACATTACAGAGCTATTACATACTGGGCTAGTTCAGCTGTTATTGCCTGTTACGTTATATGTACAGTTATGTAACTCTGATAAACTAAGCATGGAGGTCTGCTGATTAATCGGTGTCTTGGGTCCGATTCCTTTCACTACAGCCTCAATGATGAATCTGAATTCTTATCGTTCCAGATTTTTATGTGACCATGTCGTTTGTGAAATGACATGATTGAAATTCCACCAAGCTGTCCTACTTTCAATTGCTCTTTGTCTTGCTCTTTCTTACCATTGGTATTGGTTCTCAAATCTAAGACTTTGGTTTTTTTTTCGAGATAACTTTGGTTAGACAGTTTATTGGGCTCTTTTGTTTTGGGATATTCTACTCAGACAGATTATTAGAACTGTTAGCAATCATAAGGCTAAATTATTTATTCGTCAGGAGTAATCGGCATAATTTATGACCAAATGTTTCCTCCTTTTTTGAGAGTCAACGTAGCTGATATTGTGAATATGGTATCAAAAACCACTTTTGACTAAAATGAAGGAAAACAAAACACCCAATACAGTACACTAGAACTCAGGACTGGATTGAACCTTTGATGGCTTGAATTTCAACCAAGATAATTATATACTGTAGAGATAGGGAATAGTTTATATGAAGTTTCGACTGTAGACATATGTAATACATTCCAAAACACACACAACTTGCAGACATTCCGTGATGCCAAATTAAAATTCTAACTTGTTTATTGAAGATATCTGTATAATTACCGGTTTATTTATGTTGAGAAAAGAAATTAAGATGAGTTCAAAGATAAATATTGAAACTAGACATGTCATTTGCATTGGTAAACTTGTCGTTAAGGTTGGTGCAATATACCTCATTAAAGGGGCAGTCTGATTGTTTAAGTTTTTCTTTTGCTCAAACTTATGAAAATTAGACACCAAAATCTAGAGAAAAGTGTCCCTTAACGTATCTGGAATTTTTAGATTTTAGTGTCCTGCCGTTAATGCCCACCAAAACAAGTTAAAAATTTAAGAGCAAAAGATATATGGATATGCTACAAATTTTATTACAAACTACGTTTCGAAACACATACAGGTAATGTTATCAAGTAAAATGATTAACAACCAAACAGCACAAGATATATAGGTAAATTTAAGCAAAATAAACACCGAATTCTAATTCTGGAGGTTTCCAAAAAAATATCGAGCCATTTAAGGCCAAGCACGAATTCAAAATCGCCTCTCTGAAGAAAATTTCCCCTTGGTTTTAGTAAAGGAATTGCAGACTTTATTCGTTGGTATTCTTTTAAAAAAATGTCATTTACACTTTTATTTTGCGCCTTTCAGATTTGCCAAAAGTATAACGTATATTAGAATATTGCAAGGTTTTAATTCTGACTCAGCCAGACTGACTGACCTACATGTGGTGCCAAAATGAGTGACGTTCAACAAGAAAGGTGACAGAGAGTTAGGTAATATTTTGGGCTACTTACTTGACACTGACAAGAAACAGAGAAATAGACAGCTAGACAGGATAACAACTAGACATTAACAGGTGTGGTATGTACTAGAAGTTTATACAGGATGTCATAAAACAAAATACCTTGTTATGTAGACTCTTACATTGCCTCTGAGAGATACACTGCTGATAGCTAATCTTTGATGGCTACCGAGATATGGGAAATGATAATGGTGTATTGAAACGCTACATGTATATGGAGGACTCTGACTCTGCTGGTGGCTAGTTCCCTGGAGCATCCGTTACCAGACTTGATTATTCTAGGGTGGGGGAGGGGGGAGGGAGTAATATATCCCTAAGGGCATCCGGTATGGTGTTAAGCTGGAGTAATGTAATTGGTATGTTTAGAATTGTGTGCCTCACACCTCCCCCCTCCCTCCTCCTCTCGCCACTTGTAGATACGGGCCTGGGGTTGTTCTTCATCCTACGAGCATAATACAGTCCAAGAAAAAAAAACTTTGGGATCAGATCAGTCGACCTAGCTGTAAATGGGTATACTGATAATCTGAGAAAGATCAATGCTAAAATGTTTGACCAAGGACCATCTGGTAGAAAGGATTCTCGTGAACCTAAGCTGTTATCCTTTTTAAAATTGTTTCTTTATTTCTCTCTCTCTCTTTCTTTCTTAGAAAATCTGATAAGTCGCTGGATTCAGTTAATCGTGTTTTACTATCTACCATATGTGGATATTAGTAAAAACGGAATATCTTTTTAAAATATAATTGAGGGTATATCAATGATATATCTGTATACTACTAAGTCACTTTAATTCACGAAATTGAAGAAAAAAAACTTGTTGTACAGATTTTATTTCTATCAGGTTTAAATTATAACAGAGTTTGAAAAAATCTAACTGTAAATGTAATGTAATCGAGTGCATGATGATAAGATATAATGGAAAAAACTGTTCAATATAGACCCAAAGAACGTGATTTATCTCGAACGAAGAACTTTATATTATATATTTGCACCAAAATCTGCGGAAATCTTAATGCTATTTATTTGGTGTTTTATTCAATGCGGTTATAATATATCCTTTTAAATCATTGTGATCTGTGATAATATTTTACTTGTTGTGTTCAAGTGCAAATTACGTTACTTATTTATTATAGAGTGGTGATATGTGGTTGGTATAGTGTTATGTGTGATGTGGTATGATGTGATGTGATATGGTATGGTGTGCTGTTGTGTCTTGGGCTGTGGTGTGTTGTGATATGGTGTGATGCGGTGTGATGTATTTTATGGTTCGGTGCTGAGTTGTGGTATGGTGTGGAGTGCGGTGCGGTGCGTTGTGCTGTGGTGTGATATGGTTTGATGTTATGTGATATGCTGTGATATGATGTGTGATATGGTGCAGTGTTATGTGATATGCTGTGATATGATGTGTGATATAGTGCAGTGTTATGTGATATGATGTGCTGTGGTGTGATATGGTGCAGTGTTATGTGATATGCTGTGATATGATGTGTGATATGGTGCAGTGTTATGTGATATGCTGTGATATGCTGTGATATGATGTGTGATATGGTGCAGTGTGCTACGATAGGAAATAGTGTTGTGCAATGTGGTCAATAATTCCTAAGTAAAAAATGACGGTTTTGAGCCAAAGTTTTGGTGGACGATGTCAAGTTTCATTATTGAAGGCCCGGTCTTTTTTTAGATAAAAAGATTACTTTGCAGTCTGCATTTAACAAAAAATCAGCAGGAGGTATGATGCACAATACTATAAACGTCAATAAATAGAGAGCATTAGATATTTAACTTGTAAATTATAGCTGACATCAATACTAAAGTATTATCATAAATCATTGACTTTTTGATAATAATTAGTTTATAATTGACATTGGTGGAATTATTTACAGCTCTCTTAATGACTTGTTAATTTGATAAATCTGTATTAACACCGATAAATATTTCCTAAATCTGCCTCCAACAGCCGTTTTCTACCATTTCAACACGCAAACTACACCTTCAAAATAATTGGTTTAAAACCGGTTAATTTAAACAGAATGATCATACTATCAACACTGCTATCAATAGTAGATTTTGATCACAGTTCCAATATTGCGTTTCGTGTTTTCCGTGGGGTGCTTCACTCATTCTATCGGGGATCGACGAAACGAATATCAATAGATCTAGAATGAATTTCAAAGAATTTTATCTCGATCTTCTAAAACAGTTTATATGATTGTGAGACATTGGTAAACGGTGGTTCAGGTCGACCATGCGACTGGGAATCGCTTGATAGTCGGACGAAGCTCAACGGAAAAGTCGCTGTCACTGCCTGTTGTCGTCAGATGCCCAAGTTGAACTATCTTTACAAATTGGATATGGTTTAAGTCGAATCTGTAGCCCTCCCGTTGATCAGTACTAAGTGTCATTTTCACAATGTCAAGCTTTTACGAACTGCGTCTAATACCTTGATATTAATTGTCAGTTTTCTTGCGATTTGATTGGATTGTATGATACAAGAAAGGTGAACTAACTGCTAGTAGACAAATCAGTTTCTCAATATGATCATCGATTTGTCATGGATCCGATGCAAACACTCCTAGCTTATTGTGACCATGTGATAAATCTTTAGTATAAACGTACTCTCTAGCCACATTGAGTTCTAAATTGAATTTTTTCTCTCTTGTCACAAATATTCAAAATATGATTTTCAAGTTCATACCTATTGTCTTCGATTGCCTTTGGGTCCATGAATATATAAGTTTTGAAAAGTTTGCACTTGAAATGACACATGACACACATTTTTGAACTGAAAATCTCCCTCTGTAAAATCATAGCTCAAATAATTTTGTTTTCAATGATTGGCATTTTCATCAACCCAAATCTAAGACTCGCAGCAATATTTGGAGATTAATATTTCAATTCATATAAAAATGATAGCCAAAATGTGATTTAGAACTTGATGTAGCCAGAGAGTAATTTATGTTCAATCCTGCCAACGACCTTAGCCAAAATTATGATAACGAGATCATTTCCAAAGTCATACATAAATACTTTTATCATTAGCTTCCGTTATCAACATCAAGTGATAAACATCTTGAAATTTTACTTTTATTGATTGAACAATTATCCACAAATAAAAAATAAAAAAGAAAAGCAAAAAATTTTTTAATGATGACATGAATGGACTTTTTACTAAGTTTTTATCCCATTTGGGTCAAGTACTTTTTATACTGTATTCTTTAAATTTGAATAGCCTCGTCAATAAAACGAAAGAAAAACGTAATTCAAAACTCTATACTCGAATACTTAGAAGATCTGAACACCAGATGTCACGCTGAAGAAAATATTTACTTTAAAGGGGCCCTCACACCTGATCATCAGGTGCTAATGGTTCATACATAGTTCTAAAAACTATTGGTTGCATAATATATAGACAAAGCTTTATGGAACAACAATCACTGGTTAAAGTTTTATGCAACGTTTCGACGTGTTTCCCCCGTCGTCCTCAGGCACATAATGAGAAGAAGTGATGGGCAAACTATATATATATACATTAATGCTCATTTGCCCATCACTTCTTCTCATTAGGTGCCTGAGGACGTACTCACAATTGCTAAATGCCATTCAAAGACTTTATTGGTTGCATGGTTTAGTTGTGATCGGAACTATTCTTCATTCGCAACCATACGCCGCAGGCGATCGATATGATTTAAGCGCACCTGTAGGTTAAAGGGATTGTAAAGAGGTTTTCTAAAAATTTTATGGGACACTCATAGCATCAATTTTCACCATTTAAATTTTCAATCAGAATTCCTGAAATGCCACTAAATGTGTTTGATCGATAGATATGCTTTAACACAATCATAAGGCGCCCTTCGCGATTAGCGACGGCTGATCGACATGTTGCAAATTGATGCTATCAGTGTCCCCGATAAACATTTGGAAAACCTCTTTAAAATCCCTTTGAAACTTGAGAAAAATGTTGTTTGTCGCGTATCAAAAAAATATATGTAACATACAACTCACATGTTACAGCAAACGCTATGGTGTGGGGGTCTCTTTAACTAATCTATTCGCTTCAGTTCAGTTGGCCTCGGGCAATGTTTTGGTTATCGATGCAAGGAAATTTAATGTAATTATTATGAAATGTGTTTAATTGTTAATTAGATAAAGAAGTGGCGCAGAACGAGGATTTGTAGTTCAATTCGTCTTACAAAGCCGTTTTTTCATTTTGTTTTTTTTTTTTTTGTTGTTGAAAAAATGAAATATTAATTGCCAACAAGAAAAAGTCTAATACCAAATAAAAAAGGAAAATAAATATAAGCAAAAAGCAATTTTTATACACATCGTGAACATAGAAATTACAGCTGAAGTTTTTTTTTTCTTGATTTAAAAGGCAAATTCTTCACTGAAAAAAGCTTTGTGGATATTAAAAAATCACGCATATCAGCTGCGATTCAGTTCTTAACGAAAGCTTTACCATTAGAAAAAGTTCTGCCTCATCGCCTATGAAACTGCTCGATGGGAGGTCTCTTGTCAATTTGAAGGTGTAGATGTACTTTTTTTCGGTAGGATTTCGGTATTGCTGTATGATGCGGTTCGTGATTTGGGGTATTTTTCTTTGATTGTGGCGCTGTCTTTGTTTTGTTTTTTCTTCATTTCTTTGATATTAATGAGGTTTCTTCATTATTTTGATATTTCTTCATTATTTTGATATTTCTTCATTACTTTGGTATTTCTTTGATATTAAAGTGGTTTCTTCATTATTTTGATATTTCTTCATTATTTTGATATTTCTTCATTACTTTGGTATTTCTTTGATATTAATGAGGTTTCTTCATTATTTTGTTATTTAGTGTATTGTAGGTATTTTTTTCAGTATTTTAGCATTTCCTTGTCATTTTGGTATTTCTTTGTTATTTTGGTATTTCGTCACTATTTCGATATTTTTTTTAAAATTTTTGTTTTTTTGTTTCTTCAGTATTTTGTGCTTTTCATTATTTGATATTCCTTGCGATGAAGGTGCTTTGGTCACGAATTTTGTAAGTCTTCATGAGCTACTGTTTCGTCATAACTGTGCTGGTTTCTCCTATGACTTAAGCCATTCTTCGTGGCAAATTTCTTCTCCTCTCTCAGTATTAGATGGTGGTGAGAACAGTGCAATGGTCTAGGTCAGAAAGTGAAGATTTTCAATGTGAGATTGAGCACACTGTATCTCACGACTCGCGTCCTTTGATTTAAAGATTTTTAACGGACTCCCATCAAGGTCAACACCGAAAATCAACCGACCTTTGACCTTTAAGTAGACTGAAGCTGCTGCAGTGGTCAGGTGTCGTGTATAGACAAATATTGAACTTCCTTTTATTCAAAAGATTTCAAGTTTCTAAAGCTTTCTACTGATCCTCCCAATTATAATTTTATTCACTGTTTTATATCTAACTCGATGTTTTTTCTCGCTATTTCCAGTATTTGCTCAGATAGAGTGCGTATCAAAAGGTGTCTTTTTTCTAATTAAAGTACAATGGTAGGCAATAAGACATTTGATTTGTCCCTTAAATCCACTTTATTTGTATGTAGAACGTTTCGCCAAATGCACACAAATTCGAAGCTTTCCCAATTAGTAGCTTGTTAGTTTTTGATTAGGCTTATCACGTACGAAATAGAGTCGAATTATTTGTAAGGGAAATCGCTCTTTAGACCTGTAACAGAGTTTTGTTATGCTGTATCGTCTATTGGCCAAGTTTTGATAAAGTTCAATTAAAGGGACCGATTTGCCATTTTCGGGAATTTCACTTTTCATTTCTATATCTGTTTTATATATATATATATGGCAGATTCTAAAAAAAAGACGAGTCGTCATTTTAACTTTCAAACTTGAATAATTCTGGACACACATGGATTTGAAGGCTCAAATTTCGACTGTGAGTTGTGAACATGGTCCAAGTCCAAATAACCCATACGGCAAAAGATTACTATCGCTATGTCTTATAAGATACAAAACATCTCTCCTATGGAGCCCAATGTTCAAAGTATTGCAATGTATGCATATATTCTTGTTTCTGTGGCGTGGTCAACGATATTTTTGCAAATATTTTACTAAAACAATATCACTAATAGTTTAAGGGTTACTGTGCAATATCAGATGCTTCAAGATCTACGAGGACCTATCTTAAAAGAATTCAAGACAAAGAAAAATTATTTTCCCTGCAACTGCATGCTGTTATCGGTTATAATTCCATCCATAACGAGCAGAAGAGTAAAATTTTACTCCATATTTTATTTAAGAATACGAGAATAAAAGACTACATTAATCTATACTTGATATAAATTGATTTTATTTTTTTAATAATTTTAATCAATTTTCATATAAAAATAATAATTATCAAACTCAACAAAAAATATACAAAAACAAAATGGCATCAGCAATATGGAAGTCTCGTTAAATAATGGCATCAGTAATGGAGAGAAATTTGAAATCAGCAATTTTTAAAGCGATATTCATATTTCCATCAGCAATGTGTACATATGTTTATTGCTATGTATATGGCGTCAGTAATGTAAATATCGCTTTAGGCAGTACCATCAGCATTGTGAAAATTGCTATCAAAATTTGCATCAGCAAAGTGGAAGATTTTTGTTATCACGATGGCAATAAGGAAGTCCCTATTTAAGATGACATCAGTAATGTGACAATAGCTATTCACAATAGCATCAACAATATTAAAGTCGGTTATGAAGAGTGGCATCAGCAATGGGGAAGTCTTCCATAAACCGACTCCAAAATATGTCAGATTCTAAGCAAGATCTTACTATGCCCAAGTAATAATATGGGCTGTCTAGTTTAGTTCTTTTGTGTGGATTTCAGTTTCCTTTGGAAAGACACCATGCAAGTAGCTGGTGCGTTGCAGCACCACGCAATGCAAGGCATATGCCTTAATACTTAAGCGTTGCTATAAAGTTCACACGACAACGTCATTCCATTGGTTGAAGTCTAAATTCACAAATCTGTCCTCATCCACAGTATAACTACCGGAAGTCGTGGTTGAACGATCATCGCCGTCCTCCGTTGTCATGGTAACGACACTATCGTTGCGCCATCCTCTTGGATGAGCTACACGCCCGTGCATAGGAATATAGTCATTTTCCGAAAGCACTGGAAGTTTTTTAGCACCTTTAGAATAAAATCCATCTTTTTCCAATTTATATTGTTCACTTGTATTGGGTGGATTTTGGCGATATTGGTCTTGTGACGCATGCGTATATAAAATATTTGGTTTCCGGTTGTCAAATCCTTTTGGGTGCGATTTTGGATAATTTTGCACCGGATTTGAATTAGCACTAGAATTGTTTTTATTAATATTATTATTTGTTGATCTGTGATCTCGAAATGTCACATGTTTTCTCGCACTTCCTCTCATAACGTCTTTTGATTTCACACTTGATGCACTTCCGGTTCCGTATGATTGGAAGCTGTTGTTGCTGACATGAAAGTCTCGTGATGTATCTGTTTCATCTGAAAAAATAAAAAAAATGTAAATTAATACAAAACGTCAAAAAACAGCACAAAATGTTCGCCCCTTACGGGCTTTGAGTTTTGTTTTGAGTGCAACAGCTGAAAAGTTGGATATGGTGCTCTCATTTGGCAATTTTCTTATTGGTAATAATGGCTTAATTACTGCACAATTAGTGCACAGCGGGTTTTCAGTGCATATAATAGATTATGACGGCAATTAGAATCCAATCTAATTCCATGTGCCAAGCTTCCAAGATGTCTGAAATAATGACGTACATTTCCTTTGCAACACCGATGGCGGTGCCAATCAACTAAATATGATGTTAAAAAATGAATTGCCAAGCTAAGTGGTAGGTTAATTATATCTGAAGGAATTCAATTTACAGATTTATTTATATCGAGACAGCACCAAATGGCCATTAGCCTTGATTTGATTGAAAGAGAACAGTTGATTATTCTGTGAAATGTAAAAAATTCTGTTTTGATAAGAAATCTGAGAGGGGTATATATCTTTAATAAGGTACATGTTCAAAACCTAGCTATCTCTCATTGGAACCAATTAAAACGATTTGACGAGTTAAAGAGAGAGTCTCGCTAGCTTATATAAATTTTAGTGGGTTTTTAGCCCATCGATTTCTTTTTTTGGGGGGTTATACTGGAAATTGATATCTTTTTTCCTCCTAAAAGTTTAAAAGATAAAAACGATCTTTTAAAGCCAATTTGTATCTGCTATGGAGGAAAATCTACGTTTTTCAATGAAAATGATTTACAGATGGATTTCCTTATTTTTTAGTGTTAAATTAAGCAATTTATTTGACAAATTGGTGTTTTTAATGAATTATCACGTATTCTTAATAATATCTTTATGTTATTATTGCATATAATATTAAGAGTTTTAATCGATTATAAATGCTCATGTTTGTACGTCTGGATAAACAAAAAAATACTTTTTGACCTTTCTTGATCGGTCACTCATTGAAATTCTGCTGGTAATTCTCTTCTAATTTACCTCTACTTTCTATTCATATAAGTATTAGCATTTTAAATGAAAATAAGGGAACCCATTTTAAATGTAGGCGAAACATAGCGTCCTCGTTTATTGTAGTGCGCAATTTTTCCGGGAATGTTTATTAAGTATGTTTAGAGCAAAAACATAAAAACGGGACCGGACGACCTGTTTCTGATCACGGGGTGTCAATGACGTCATAGAACACAAACCTTGACAGAAAAATAAAATCATTCTTTTTTTAGCAGGTTCCGCCCTTTAATGTTGATTAAATTCTATGTAGAAGGTAATTAACTGGCCAGTGTCCAATCTGATCAGTAGGATTTACTGATAAACTTCTTGTTTCATTTCTTTAATGACTTTCAACTTCTAAAAGATACGTCAGATTTTGTTAGTATATTTAACAGACAGAGCTAAAACTAAATGATGGGAAATAGAAAAGAAATTCTGCTCATCGCGAGTTTCTAAAGTATTATTTTTGGCTATTAATTCAAATGCAGAAATTCAGATGGTGTGTTTGTGTTTTTGCACGAGTTATTGCAATCATTATCTACGATTTGAGGTAATATTCTGAAAATCTAGTCGAATTTTGACTCTATGGCATCAAAATTTCTGGTTTATAGTTTAAAGCGTGCTGGAAATACACATAAAATTCCTAACAAAGCATTTGATTGGTTGAATATTTAATTGATCTTGAACTCGTAGTGCAAGCAGTTTCTTCGGATAATGGATGGCAAGTGGAATCAATTCATTACAAACACAAAACGAAACGTAATAACGGATCTGCATATTTATCATATATTTGAGGAGATGGCTTACGTATTCCAAGGGATACTGGTTGAAACTGAATCAAAGTTTCCATTCCATTGTTTTCGGCAGTTTCTTAGGCAGTTGATGAAGAACGCAAGATCACAAAGCGAAGCGGCAAAAATGAAACTCTTATTGATAACAAACAGCTTGAATTTTATATGATATTTTCGTGTCTGATATCTACAGAAGGCATTTGTATTAAAATATTTCGCAGTTTTAACAGATACACGAGATACGATTGTCCCTTGGGCATCATTTTGAAGCTACAAGACAGTATGGTTATAACAGATAAAATAGCTGTGTGCAAGAACCATAAGGAACTGATAATCGTGCTGAGTAAGATGTTATTTAGAAACTTGGCGTCGTAAAATTCATTTCAATTTTTTTTGTATTTATGTGTTTGGTGTGAACCTCTTTCTCCCTTCCCTACATATTTAGCAGACTTATTTTTTTCTACAAAAATTTCGGATCGTGGAAGGGAAATCAAGCGTCGAGGATCCGTAAATCATTGGGAAACCACTTCCTCGCCCATAAACAGGTTAGTCCCCGGACAGCGTGTGAAATAAAACCATCAGGTTTCGGTAAATTGTCTTTTCGGTGTTTTTGTTACACGAAAAAAAAAACAACAAACGTTTACGCGCCTTTTTACGTTTCGATGGTTTCCGTTCAATTGATTGTCTTGCATAAAATGTGGTAACTTTAAGAATGCTTGCTCTAAGAAACAGTAGGAAGACAGGAGTCGTCAATGTAAATACGAAGTGCGTTTTTAAGGAAAGTTTTTTGTTTCCCCTACATACCACAATCGACAAATAATTACCTTAAAACCATGTCACAGCGTCGCTTAATCAAATAGAACATTCCACTAACTAAATGGGATTTGTCATCGACATTTCCTCAGCGATGCGCGAATTTTCCAAATTTTCAATCTCAAGACTTAACAATTAAAATTTGTAACGGTTGTTTACGATTGGCATACAGACGGTGACGCTTGCGTTATATCGTTTTGGGAAAGTCGGAGACAGTACAGTATGCACTAATAATGACGTAATGTTACGTTCAGTATAGTATTTGCTGTTGTGTTGGGAATTGCAGGATAAGCAAATATTTTCATTGTTACTGTCTGACGATTAGCGGCAATATAACACATAAAACGAAATCGTGAGAGTCGAAATTTCAAATAAAACGGTCGATTGAAACTCGGTTGATAATGGATAATGGTGTTTAAGCAAACCTTCAAGACATTGCAATTGGCTTTTTGTCATAGTCTCTGTGTATTTTTATAATCCTGGCCACGTATTCCCGAAACGATCTTAGCGCTAGGATGTCCTAGGTTCTTATCTTCTAACATTGATTCTAGGACATCCTATAGCGCTAAGATCGTTTTGAGAATACTTGGCCTGGACCTTTGACTGTTTTCAGAACCTGCCAAAAAGCGAATGATTCCAAGAAATTCGTGAAAATTCAGATTAAGTCTTGGTTGCTAAGGAATGTTTGGCTAGATTGTGCCAAGCAAGATTGTTCGTGTTTCACAACAGGTAGTTAATCCATGTTAAAAAGCATATTTAAGTCGGCTTATTAACATTCGGTACCTATGTTTACCTGGTTAATCCAGACTCGGGTAAAATATTGCTCAGATAACTCACACATGATTTTTGTCCCGCAAAACCAATTTACTGTATTGAGTTGCAGACGTTACGGTAGAGTTCGTGGTAGAATTTACCCGATGCCCCACATTCAGGCAATGTTAAATCTCTACGCCAGTACGCGGTATATAGAAAATTATTCATAAATTGATATAATTTTAAATAATAGTATAGGAGATTGGGAATTGATTTCCAGTTAATGAAGATTTTTTGAAAACAATCATGGCGGAAGCTTAGTATTGATGTTCATTAAAGCGTAATGTCCTTTTTCACAGGAGTGGTAATTGCATCCTGGCTTTTTTGCTTGCGGTTTTAGGTTGCTTGTGAGTCATGGGGAACTTACCAAAATTGTGAGTTTCATTGTGACTGCAGACGTCTTCCTCACTTCCGCCTCTGCCACTATCGCTCGTCGCGGTTTCCCCTGATGCATCACTGACGTCATCAGCTGCATTATTTCTCGACCAGTCATTAGTACCCTAAAAAAATAATGTTAAATTTGTATAAATAGAACATCCGGAAAACAATAACAGCAAATTTTTATGTAGTAGGCAATTGGTCTTTTTTTTTCACAATCCGATTGAATCGGCCATGCAGTGGGCAATGTGGTAAATTATGTCAGACAGCACTATAACATAAATCTATTATAATTACTGTTTATAAAACATTGATTACTTACATGTGTTTGTTTATAGTTCTGTAATAAGGCTTTATGTAACTGTAAAGCTGTAAGATTATCTACGTTATTTGATTCTTGACGACCACAGTCGGAACTAATTTGAGAGTTGGTACTATTGGAAGACAAGTTCCTATCTCTGGATGGCTCTGATGTCTGAAATTAGAAGAATGCATATATATAAATCTATATCCTTCTTTTAATCTTAATCCATATAATCTGTTCCATTGGAACTGCAGGAATTGTAAACGTCAAATATTAAATTGGAACAAACGATAACCCAAAGTATATATATTGTTATTGTTCTTTACTGAGTAAACGTCTTGTTATCGTTACTTTTCTCTGATTAAAAATTTTGTTATCTTTACTGAATATACTTTTCCTTAAGTAAATATCAATATTACTAAATATCTTGTTATTTTTTACTAAGTTAATATTTTGTATATAATTTTATTTGAGTCAATATCAAGTTATGTTTCGCAGAGTAAAAATCTTGTTATTGTTTCGTACTTAGTAAATTTCAAGTAATTGTCACTGAATAAATCTCAAGTAATTTTTACTAAGTAAAAAATCTTGTAATTTTCACTGAGTAAAAATCTTGTTATTTTGTAGAGCAAATATCAAGTTATTTTTCACTTATTAAATTTCTTGTTATTTTTCTCTGAGTCAAATCTTGTTATTGTTTCGTACTCAAGTTATTTTCATTGAGTAAATCTCAAGTAATTTTAACTGAGTAAAAATCTTGTTATTTTTCACTCACTAAAAAAAATGTTATGATGTTTCACTCTGTAAAATCTTGTTATTTTTAAAGAGTGAATATCTTTTTAACTGAATATAATCTTGAATATTTTGTTATTGTAAAATATACATATACTAAGGATATTAAATCTAAAATTACATTTTCAAACTAGTAAATCTATATTAGGCCTACTGAACATTTATTGTTCGTGGTGATATCATAAAAGATTAGACGCCCTTATCTATAGGCCTGCATGTACCTTTTTTCTTTTATTTTTAAAATCTATATTGCAATATGTAAAATCAATTATGACTACGCCTAATCTTGTCAAAAACGATATTATGATTATAGAATTTTTAAATGTAAATACAGGGCCTAATCATCATGATCAATGTTCTCAAACTTGCCACGGGTTCAAGAACTTTAAAGATATTTGACGTTTATTTTGACAAATAGCACGTCTATCGCTAGTTAAATTAAATAATAGTCGTTTGAAAACCTGACTAATCGCGTACAGAAGGTATGAAAAGTAGCTTGAACTGAAGATAAAGGAGCCGTTTTATCAATTTAACATGGGTTATTTATCACTTAAATTTAGGATTATCTTGATAATGGCCGAAACGAAGCTCACGAGCACCTGACGAAACGAGATCCAATAGTTCCTAAGCAACGGCGGAAGTATGTCCACGATAAGCCGCCGCCATTTTGTTCTATTAAGCCGGCTTTAGATCATTATTCTGGTCATAAAAATGGACAAGCGTCAATATATCCCCTTACATTGTCTCTTATTTTGTCAATAAAAAGTCACTTATTGATAAGGTCTTTGTCCAGTCTGTCTAAGGGGATGGCGAGTGAAAAGAGGGCTGGTATGCAGTGTGTACAAAGCTGTCGTAAAATTTTGGATTGACTCGAGAAATCGGAAACAAAACAATCCGGAACGAAACATTGTCACCTGTCCTCAACTTTTTGACCTCACGAATCTCGACTTAGCGAGGTATTGAATGTGGTTGATTGAGAGCTACATGGTGAATGTAAATAATGTTTTGTTAGAAATGAAGAGGATTTTGTCAACAAACGTAGCAAAGTGAATAAGAAAAGACGAGTCGTCAAATAAACATAACGAGTTAGTGACAGGGGAAAAAACGTAAAGAATCAATTTGGTGTCTCCAATGATCATTTTACATTGTTTAATATTGCGAACTAAACTATCGGTTTCGATCGATTGTTTGTCAGTCCAATACCGAAAGACCTATACTCTTTATTTTTTGGTGGTTGGGACTTTTGCCCTTGGTGATATGGACTTTTGTCCGGGGATGAGAGAGCTTTTGTCCTACGTACTGGTGGAATTTGTCCGGTGGGGCTTTGGTCCGTCCATCTATTGCAAAGACCTATATCCGTCTGTGTTGAACCGCATCCAAGGATAATATATGCGGCGAATGCAGAATTTTTTTTTTATCCCCGGGGAGGCTTACTATAACTCGCTGGTATCATAGGACAGACAAAATAAGCTACATTTGCTTATATTATAGATTGTAAATAGCTTCTTTGTCTCTGGCGGTTTTTGTAAATCCCGATAACCGGAAACGAAAAATGTGCCCACATTTTTACATCAATATCAAGCATTGCTAATAATAAAATAATTGCAGGTCTGATATGATCTTTCATCTTATCAAATTGAAGACAAATACAGTACATTATTGTTCAGTGAGTCACAACAAAATTTTTGTAATACAAGGCAATTTGACAAAATTCGATTTAAAATCAAGATAAAGCCTTTAAGTGAAGTAATTTTAAATTTTGACAGCAAATTTTTTCAATTTCAAATATCATCAGTACAATATTGTAAGAAGACCGTATTGAATCTACGATAGGATCGCAACAGTAAGTTCATAGCATTCACGACTAAAGGAAAGAAATCGTTGATGCAAAACATTTAAGTCCGTTATCAATACGTTTGATGTCAATGCATTTTTCTAAAAAATTACATAATTGGTTCAATATGTCGTTGATTTTCAGTACAGTTTTTTGTTAAAGTTTTTCCTTTTCATTTTAGTTACAACGAGCATTATCTATATATGCATTAAATGCTATTAGCTATACATGTAGATAAGAAATAAGTGTACAGAGTACGAAAGGTTACGTTTCCCCTATTTTTAATTTCTCCTAAAAATGAAAGATTTGGTTTATCATTATTTAGAAAAAAATACAAAAAAAATTAACGAAAAAAGACTATGTATTAACGTTATTTTTTGCGACGTGTATCACAATATTTTGAATTACTAATTTTTTCATCTCATACGTTATCTCGGATTGGCTAATTCATACCCCTGCTAAGGTTTTTTAAGTATAAATTCAAACCACTGGACAAATTTGAAAATATTAGTGTTGTCCTGGTCATCAAGTCTTAATGTATCTTAAAGATGTCGTGTTTTTTATTCAAATATATTCTCATACCCAATCATATTATGTATCGGTTCAATAATTTGCTAAATAAATGCATTAGAAAATATCAATTTTTAATATTATTTTATACTTTGACTTAATGGCTTATTTTTATTTACTTTTATTTCCGACAAACAAAATCGTTAAGTTAAGAGTCTTAATTTGTATGTAGAAAATACGGTTGACAAAACAGTCATTGTAACAAATGATGTGGAAGACTGCACAAAAGCTTAAAAAATGACCTGCTCAATGGTACAATATTGGTTTTGCGCTACCAATTATCATATTTGAGGGCTTCGCTTTATAAGTTAGTTGAGGTATGGAGAAAATCTCTATTAATTAACTTCCAGCGCAAACAAACGAGCAAACAGACCAGAAAGTACGGTTCGCTAGGTCAGATTGTACTCAGTAATAAACGAACTCCATCAAAAGGACGTGCGTGCGATTATCCCACATCTCTTTCTGGTTTTGTTTACTCAGGTGATGCCGCCATTTTAAAACCCTCTAAACCAAAATGCATTTAATTCTCTTGGTTTAATCTATTGTGAATATTAAAACCGGAATTGATTGAGGTTTTCTTTTAATTTCTACATCTTCATTAAAATTTCATCGTCATTACAAAGAGACCGATATTGGTTTGAGCAACACAGACGCCATTACATAATGGCGGCATAACTAAGTGATGGTACCATTGAAATTCTTTATACTCTTAATTAATTGAAGGCATTTTGAAGCAGAAAGACAAAATAAAAATAATAAGGCAGGGTTCTGTTTTTGCCTCATTACTAAATTGTTTACTTTAGAAAAGTCATTTTCGTAATCGTTCTTACTAAGAATTTAAATATAGATCTGAATGAATAGTAAACTGATAATTTCTTATCCTCTTTCGACACACTGCCCACGAGCACCTACAAGCTTTTGGTACTAGCATATTAAAAACACTGTATAGATAAATAATTATCAGAGGAGATTGTAAAGAGGTTTTCTAAATTCCTTGTGTGTATCCGGAACACTGATAGCATCAATTTACACCATTCCAATTGTAATCAGACGTTTGTGGTTCCTATAATTCCACTGAAATTAAGTGTTCGATGACGTCATTAATCGTAAAATATGCCTTATCTCATAAGGCGATTCGTGACGTGTTGTAGACGTCTAGTTGATAATTGCAATGGTTCAAATTGATGTAATCAGTGTCCCCGATACACATAAAAAATGTAGAAAACCTCTTTACAATCACTTTAAATCCCTACTAGTAACCAGCAAAGTTCCTGTAAGAAATCTGTATATGTGATGTGTATGTGAATGACAAAGATAACAAAATTGTGATGAGTAAGCTGTTACAACTTTTGGCTCCTACTGAGTCTATGTCATTATAATTCCTTTATTTATAAATGTCCACTCGGTGTTTGACTGGACGATACAAGCTGTTGTTCATGTAGCTTTTTCATAGAATATAGGCCGTGAGTTTTAAATCATGATTGATGATGACGAAACAGATGCTATTGCTGATTTTATTCCAAATATGGTTTGATGATAAAGATACAAATGTTGCTGCAACTGATACAGCTGATGACGACGACGACGTGATGATGATGATGACGTAATTATGATGATGATGACGTAATGATGATGATGATGAGGGCGACGACGACGACGACTTTGATGATGATGACGTTGATGAAAAACTGATACATTTTAATGATGACAATGCAGATGATGTTATAACTGGTAATTCTGTTGCTAATGATGATGACGGTAATGATTAAAACGACCACATGGCAGATGTTTCAATAATATTTTTGTATAACCTACGTACGATTATTGAAAGCAAAAATGTTATTCATCATTTGAATCTCGTCGCTAAAAATCTGCATTAGTCATAATCTAGTCAAATTTGATGTAAACGTGCAGTCGAAACTGATGCATAATTTATATTTTTAATAAATGTTAGGATAGCACTAATGGTTTAGGCATAGTTATCATCGTCTCTAATCAAACAAAAAATGTCAACTCGAACAGCGCTCAATTGCCGCATTATTTTGTTAGATTGTATCACGTACCTGTGCCAGTCGAAGCGTACCTCACAAAAATTTCAAAGATAAAGTTATTATTATTTCGAATGCACTCAGTCATTTTGATAAATAAAAAATTACACAATATTTCAAATTGATAAAATTGTGAAATATACAGTTATAAGACGCACGACTATCTCGCGATATAATTCCCTTTGATGTCAGTTGAGTGAGCAGTGTATTTCAGCCCGTTTATTGAAAATTTAAAGGCGAAATGGGTGAATTACCACAGGGATGGGTTTAGAAATTAAGTTGATGTTTCAAGCTCAATTTTGAAATAGTATATAATATGTAAAGGGTAATTCGAGAAGATCAAGGATACGAAAACTCTATATGGTTTCTTATAAAAATTATGAGCGCTGCTGAGAATTTTACCTTTTATTTGAAATTTCGCTCATCCCAACTCAAAACCGCAATTCATATTTTTCCCCGTCGACATATATAACGAAATGAATGGAGTTTTACGCCATGCAATGAGGTGCAATGAGGGAAATTTTGCCAGAACAGCGGCATTAGTCTGCACTTTTTCGATTTCCAACTGTCGAGGGATTTTTAACGTGCACAGCCTGTAGCAAACGGGGCCTCGGTTTATTGTCCGATCCGAACGACTAGACGCTTTTTCCATTTAAGCCCCTCTTACGTCATATATATCTAAATCTGAAATCTATTGTCTGTCCAAGACCAACTCAAAATGATAATTTCATATGCATTTGGAAGTTCTATTTGATCTGTCCAAAGACGTCGTTAGAGCAAATCCACTTTCTAATGACAAGATTATGGAGATAATCTCTCCGATCTACCCAAACCCAAAGTCAAAGTACTCCACTTTCTAATAAGAATTTTATGATTTCCATCGTGTCAAGCTGAAGGTATATAAGTAAAAACTTGAAGAGTTTTATGACTAGTGACCAACAGGCTAGGGTTGAAGTAGGTAATATGACTGTCAATATACCATGTTAAATATATCACTTCAAGTCCTTACTGTCATCTTTAAACTGCCACTTTATTTTATAACTTTACAGCTTTCACTTGAATCAAACAGGACAATAGTCATCAACTTTTGTATAGGGCTGATTTGAAGTGCTTATGAAAAAATTTAATACTTTCAATCTTGTACAAATCTGAATGACTAAGTTGGAATTTTTTTCATTTAAGACTATCGTTTTCGATCATATTATTTCAAAATTATTTTGCAGGTTTTCTTTTTTCTAATTATGAGGCTGGGTTTTTCTATATAAAATACCCAATTCGTAGACAAATTCTCGATCTTAAGCAAACTGTAAGCGAATGCAATTTACACAAAAAACAAAATTGGTATTAATTGGTCGTCAAGCAACAAGCATTTCGTTTTTGTAATCATATACTTGAAATGGTTAAAGATAGGTTCCTTTATTTTCATTTATCCAGAATCCAGACTGTACATACATGGACATTTATGATTGGTTAAAACTCTTAATTATATGCAATAAGAACGTAAAGATATGATTAAGAATACATAATATTTCATTAGAAACACCAATTAATCAAACAGTTTGCTTAATTTGACACAGAAACATAGGGAACCCATCTTTAAATAATATGCAGTCACTGACTGAAACATTATTTTTTTTAAGAAAAATTGTTAAAAATTTCTTTAACCTTGTCAACTGCCTGAGAATTTTTTTGTAGACATAGCCTACACATAGCTGTGATTGCTTTCCTAGCTTATATGTAATAAGTCCCTGAAATTCTGCAAGTGTAAGCTTCAATTTTATATGCAAAATGAAATTTTAATAAAATGGAAAACGAATTAACGCTCGACGTATTATTAGATAATAACCATAAGTAGTTCATATAATATATATTCTTCGTTTTTAAATCGATTTTAATGTAATTTTAACCATTACCCGAAAACATGTCATAATTTGACACGTGCAATTACCATAAGAATACTAATTGGATTGTAGACTCGATCAACAGGTTTAACAAGCTCACTGTAAAATACTGTCAAACTTTTACCATAGTCTCGTTAAAAATTGACACTTAAAATTAGCAAGAAGATGGATGAAGCGTCACCCGGTATAACTAGTTACACAATTTTACGACTTAAATACTCCAAATGTGTGTTTTTTGCAGCATGCCCGGGGTCATAAAAGTCGTGATTTATGCCCACTTTTACGTCTTTAACGAGGGGAGAAGGCTAAAATTTTATGGTCTTTTTAATGGCGGTTTAATTTTGATAGTTTAGGCTAATCCGGAAGTAGAGTATGTGGCGAGTATTTCGCGACTACTAGACATATGGCAAAGGTTAATCTTACCACTTCAGAAGATTTTGAAAGTAAATTCTACACTAATGACTGTTTAAAGACAGGTGATCGGGTACATTTGCCCCATATTTGTTCTGAACTTAAAATAAATGGGCAGGGTCGGAGGTTGACCCCCCGGGGATCGAAGGCCTTATTGATTTAGAGATTAACTAATATCAAAATTAACTGAACTGTTTGAATTTGAATTTTCATAATTTTCAGTCAACACATTTGTACAAATTCGGCAATGTTTTTAACGACGTCAGATTGGTAGAGGTTGCATGTAAAGGTAATTTTTATATGTGAAGCAGAATTCATTAGCAGATTTTTATATACAAAATAGAAATGTACACTACACCGCCCTAGCCAATGAAATACAAACCTACATACATTATGAATTCTCACCTATGTAATCAAAATATTTAATTATATGTGTACATTTTTTTTATAGAAATCAAAGTGACGTCCAACATATCGCAGCATTTATCAGTAATCAATTATAAATGCACATTTTTAGAATCGTTCAAAGTCGTTTCAAAATAATCTACAACAAAACTCAAAGAAATCAAAGTGACGTCCAAAATATCGCAGCATTTATCAGTAATCAATTATAAATGCACATTTTTAGAATCGTTCAAAGTCGTTTCAAAATAATCTACAACAAAACTCGAAGAAATCAAAGTGACGTCCAAAATATCGCAGGATTTATCAGTAATCAATTATAAATGCACATTTTTAGAATCGTTCAAAGTCGTTTCAAAATAATCTACAACAAAACTCAAAGAAATCAAAGTGACGTCCAAAATATCGCAGCATTTATCAGTAATCAATTATAAATGCACATTTTTAGAATCGTTCAAAGTCGTTTCAAAATAATCTACAACAAAACTCGAAGAAATCAAAGTGACGTCCAAAATATCGCAGCATTTATCAGCAATCAATTATAAATGCACATTTTTAGAATCGTTCCAAGTCGTTTCAAAATAATCTACAACAAAACTCAAAGAAATCAAAGTGACGTCCAAAATATCGCAGCATTTATCAGTTATCAATTATAAATGCACATTTTAAGAATCGTTCAAAGTCGTTTCAAAATAATCTACAACAAAACTCTCATCAGAATATCGTGGCGGTGTAAATTTTTCATCACTTTCAGATCGTTGATAATACTAACATTGATAATAATTTACAAGTTTTAAACAACTTTCATATCGCTAGCATATTTATTACTCTTTCTACAAACATTCTACCATTCTTTCATCAGCTTGGTAACAAGATGACTACTGATATCAGAGACCCGTAAACGCACGCCTCATCAAGTCTTGAGTAATAGACTTGAATTTCCTGCTGTTTTTGCCAAATTTGATGAGAACGTTCTGGTAAAAAATTGGTTGCAACAGGTGCAAGGTTTGACAAAGGGCGTTTAAGTTTCTGAGAGAGCTATTAATTCCCTCAAGCTAACATGCAATTCCTAGACTAATGAATAGCACTATCTAAATTTAATCTTAATTGCCTTCTCAGTTCCAACGATATGTTATTTTTCTTGACATGTGCCTTCTACAGTTTACGTAACCAAGTGGGATCTCGCCAAAAAAATTCTGTTCATATATTTGAAATATATGGAAGATGGAAGATAAGGTTTCGTTGGGGTTGGATAGAATTGCCCGATGCCAGTTTTGTTCAAAGAAAAGCTGTCCTGATGAATATTGTTTATCCTGAACATGTTGGCATCGTGAAATGAGCTTTAGTTAATTTAAGTCGTTGGTAATATCAATAATATTGCTTTAGCTATACCACAATTTAGAAACGCAATATTTTTTCACGTTCATGTCATATGTTATCCAATATATTTCATTGTCCTTAGAATATGTTATCCAACATATTGCATTGTCCTTAGAATGTGTTATCCGACATATTGCACTGCCCATTTAATGTGTTATCCCATTTATGCACTGGCCATATTATGTGTTATCCTATATATTGCATTGTCCATGCTATGTATTATCCAACATATTGCATTGTCCATGTTACGTGTTATCCAATATATTGTATTACCTTTGTGTTATCAAACATATTGCCTTGCCCATGTTATGTGTAATTGCATTGCCTATGTTATGTATAATCCAATATTTTTATCCGCCCATATCAAATATATTGTATTTCCCATGGTATGTGTTGTCTAATCCAATATATTACCTATGTCATGTGTTATCCAACATATTGCATTACGCATGTGTTTCTAATCCAATATATTGCGTGATCTAGGTCTGCAATTTATATCACTTTAGTATGTATGAAAACAGGATCTAACACAGCGAAATAGGTTGATCTATATACATGTAATTGAACTACTCTTATAAGGTTATGATATAAATTTGCATTGGCATTGACACATCTAGTGATTTTTCATCAAAGCGGGACGTAAAATTCCATTCATTTGAAGTGATCTTTGGTAAACGACTTGCATGCAATATTCAGTTTTTAAAGCTATCGTTAGGACATGAAAGAATGCCTTATAGTATAAGATATGTAATTAATTTGAAAAGTAAGTGATCTTGCAGACAACATACCACTCTGCGTCTTGGTTTGTCAACTAAGCTCTGTAAGCAACCCTGACAGACTTCTAACTAAAGTGTGTTACTTGTTATTTTTATTTCAAATTTCATACAAAACTCTCTAATGTAAGAAGTTAAGTAAGGTATGTCAAACAAGATTGATAGAGAGCTATGGAGATAAGGTGTTGTCGTGAAAAGTATGTGCGATTTTGTGATGGAATGAAATTGAACTACTTGGTGGTCTAACTTAATGAGATTCGTTTGTTAGGTCTACGTGTTAAAGATTTCAATACGTTATGTTAATTTTGTAAGTGAGAATACGAAAGAGGAGATTTATAGCTGTTCTGTAGCTTGAAAAACCAAAAATGTTGCTTATATAAAAATATATTTAATTGGGCACATATTGAGCAGTTAAAACGGATCCTTCTGCCAGACGATTAAATCTATTATATTTAAAATGTTATTGAAGTTTAGTTACGCCTTAGATAGCGTGATATAACTTGGCAAATGGTAAATATTGGTGAAAATTCATCTCATTCTTAAATGCTAAGAACATTTTGAAAATTTGGTATTAAGTGGGATAGCGAATGCATAGATGGTTAAAGAAATAATCTGAGTTTCTTACCTTTGCTTTATTTTCTATACACGATGGATTCTGAAGGACTGCACTCTTATCAGATGACACACTGAAGCTGTATCCAGAATCATCAGCAAGATGAGGGTGAAGATCGTGATTACCATTAGTTTTGACCACAGCATCGTACTGAGTTGGTTCCAATCCAGACTGATTCTGAGAATTACTGCCAGAACTTTGGTTCTTCTTGTCTTTATGTCTCATAATAACGATGACCAACACCACGATGGCTGCGAAAACGATAGTTATGCACACAATGCTTAAGGTTATCAGTATGTTTTGGTCGTTAGTGTCATCTTGACCTAAAGCTGCGGTACCGTTGCCTTGCTCCAATTTAACGTAAATGGTGATATGGGCGGCCATTGGTGGGGTCCCCATGTCTTGGACTCCAATAATTAATTTGTAAAAGTCAATATCTTTCAAGTTATAATTCTTTGTAGTGTATATATCTCCAGTTTCTGCATCAACTTCAAATCTCCCGCTATCGTTTCGACTGGTGATGACGTAACGTAGTTGTCCATTTAGCCCCGAGTCAGAATCAATGGCCCTTAAACGAGTAATCACTGTTCCCTTGTTATCGGCGAACGTCACATTAATAAGATAACTAGGCGAATTGGGGAAAGTAATAATAGGTATATTATCGTTTTCATCTTTGACTTTTACGACAATTTCAGCCGTGGAGTTGAGGCGAGGTATCCCTTTATCAATGGCCATAACATTAAAACCAAACACTTGTTTTGATTCGTAATCTAGAGATCTATCTAAAACTAATGATCCATTACTTAGTAATGTAAAGGGTGTCGATGGCGTCTTATCTATTAAAAAGTATTCGATCTCGCCATTTCGCCCAGTTTCGAAATCAAAAGCAGATATTAATGACACAATCTCGCCAGGCTTGGCTGCTTCAGACACGTCCAATATGAAGGTCTTTTGTGAAAATTTAGGACGTTCGTCATTGACGTCTAGGATCTGAATGGATACTTCAGCAGTAGCTGTCTTGGCGGGTTTGCCACCATCTACTGCAAGAACAGAGAAGTTTATTCTTGGATTGGTTTCATAATCAATATCTGCGTCAGTTAGAATAAAACCATCTTCGGGAGAAACTTTGAAATGGCCTGCAGATTCGGGGCCGAGAAAATAACGAATTCGTCCATTTTGTCCTCGGTCTTGATCGGAAGCACTGACGTTCAAAACACTCAGTCCGATTCGACTATTTTCAGAAATTTTTCCAAAATATCTACCGTTGGTAAAGATTGGAGTGTTATCATTCTCGTCGATAACAGTCACTAGGAAGGAGAAATTCGAGGACAGAGGAGGTGTTCCTGCATCTTGACAAATGATGGTAACGTTCTGCTGTTGGGTAATTTCCGAATCAATTGGTTTTTCTACAATGACCTTGTACTCGTCCAGATCATATCCTTGGAGCTGGAAGTAATTGGGATCATCAAGTTGGCATGAGACAATCCCGTTCCGCCCGCGGTCAGATTCCTTAACGGCTACATGGGCGATAACGGTGCCGACACTGGCATATTCGGAGATTGCAGCATCTGATAAAACGTTGACAGTTAACATAGGTGGACTGTTGATAACGTCACGCACGTTGATCGTAACTACTGTCTGACTCGTGAAAGGCTGTAACGCATGGTCTATTGCCTCCACAATTACGTTGTATTGTGCTGTGGCTTCTTTTTCTAAATTACCTTTGATTGTCATATCACCTGAGATAGAATCGATATTAAACAATGTCCTTAGTTTCAGGTCTTGGTGCGAACTGAGTTTATAGGTTATATTTCCATTGTCGCCGGAGTCGTCATCCGTTGCGTGAACGTTAATTATGACGGAGGTATGCGATACGTTTTCATCAATGGTGACAGTATAATTGTCTTTAGTGAATTTTGGCACATTGTCATTGACATCCGTGATGGCTACATTCACACTTAAAATACCCTGGCGTTGCGGCTGTCCTCCGTCCTTGGCGATTATCTGTAAGGAATATTTATCCTGCGTTTCGTGATCAAGTTCCTCGCGGACAATCAGGTTTAGAAACGTAGTGCCGTCAAGATTTTGTCTGTAAGAGATGCCAAAGGCGCCAATGGTGGGAACGATTTCGTAAGACTGTAGGGAATTGTTCTTACTTCTGTCTGCGTCGGACGCACCTTCAAGTGGAATTGATGCTCCGACTAATACAGCTTCAGATACGTCAAGATTAACAATCGGATTGGGAAACTTAGGACTGTTGTCGTTAATATCTTTTAAAACAACTTTCACTGCGACCTTTTTGAAGAGATGGCTTAATGGTGATTGTACGACTACGTCCAAGGCTATTTCACAGTTTGTCGTAAACGGACAAATTTGTTCGCGATCTAATGTAGAGTTAGGTCCGACTTTTAGATCACCATTTAATCTACTTAACGAAAACAGGGATGTGATGGCGTTCCCTTCACTTAAAAAGCTGAATCTCAAATTCGGGAAGTCTTCGTCGCTGATCAGACCTTTAAGATTTTCGGTGTCGTTTAAGGATGTTCCCAATGAAACTGTTGACCGTTTGTTCTTCGGGTATTGTGTAGGTTACTTGTAAATCGGCGGCGTAAACGGAGGTTAAAATCGATAAAACAAACACAGCCCGTAACGAAATTTGTTGATTTAGATGCATTGTGTCAGTTGAGATTAAGTCTAATTTTCTTCGTTTCATCACAGCTCGTTGTATACATTAATCCACATACAGAGAGAATCTGAAATGAAAGGAAAGAATGTTTAAGGTGGGTGATAAAAAGTGCATGTTTGAAGGTGGTAAGTAAAAAGCATAACATAACTGTAATTAATAATAATATGCAAAAAATCACCATCGAATTGAAATAACGCTCTATTTTCCTTGTTCTTCTAACAAAATACTACACAACTCCATATTAGAATATTTTCAAACGAAAAAAAAATCGCCCATCGTATCAGATCTGGACATTCTCAAAAACATTCAGTGATTTTGGTGCTTTGGATTCGAATCACTCTATATTACAATATTATTATTTGAGACTGCCACGACCAACGTCTTTATGATTATTCTCAATTATTATCGTCCAAACAAAAAAGACATCCTAACTTTAAGATTGAAGACTCACCACCGAAGAATTTCCATCAAATTAAAATTATTTTTGTTCATTTCAAAACCAAGGCATTTACGATTAATCAAAGCTGTTGATGGCGAAAATGAAAAGAAAAAAAATTGTATAAAACATGAAGTTTTGTTGAAAAGAGGAGAGTTAATTATATTTAGAATGAAGGAAATTGATAAGGCAGGCAAATAAACGTATACAAAGCAACATGAAAGGTTTTTTTGACTAATGTTAACGAAACCGGTCAACCAACTATAAGAGGGGTGGAACGTCATTAAAAATAGTATGTTCTTTTCGTTTGACTTATTTAAAATTCATTTTTCAACCGTAAACAACTCAAAAAGTAAATTAATTAAAAAAATTGGTATAAACGCGTGGTTACTGCACTAGTTTACTTTTTAGTCATAAGTCAAGCATGGTGGAGTTTCTGTAACAATTTGAACAATAGAGTTCAAAAATTCAAATTTGTTGGGTGCAGTCTTCATCTTAGTGATAAAAAGCTTCAATATAATTTTGAGATATTTTTTATAAGACTCGTTACTTAAATTCAAAATGTCAAGGCAGATAAAGTGGCCATGCCTAACTAAGTAGACAGACAGATCTCGAGCCAAATATTAAATTATATAATAAAATTATCCTTATAATCGGTTCCATAGGTTCGAACTTTATTAAAGGTATTGTAAAGAGGTTTTCTATATTTTGTGTGTGTACCACGGACACTGCAGATAGCATCAATTTGCACTATTCCTATTTTCAGTCAGATGTCTGTGGTTTCAGCAATTCCATAAAAAGAAGTGTTTGATGACGTCACTAATATCGCAAAATATGAGCCCCTTTTTGGTTAGTGACGTCATCAAACACTTAAATTCAATGGAATTTCAGGGATCACAGACATCTGAATGAAAATTGGAATGGTGGAATTTGATTTACAAAAACCTTTTAACAATCCCTTTAATGTCCTTGTGACGTGCTATGCTATTAAAGGAGCAGTCTGGAAAAATTTACTCAAATTTATAAAAACAACAAGATCTAGAGAAATGTGTCACTTAACTTATGTGAAATTTTAAACCTAAATTTTAGAACGCCAAAACAAGTTAAACGATTTACATAAACATTTTAACATCGTTATGCTTTTTGGCTGGTTTCGGAACACTACTGTACGAATTTTAGCAAAATTTGTTTTCAACTAAAAAGATATCGAGTCATTATAAAGCCAAAAGCCAATGCTAGATCAAACTGCTTAATTAACAAATAGTACTAAAAATCTTTGACCAAGATATGACCAGATCGATAGATCGATCTTTAAAAATATCAATATCTATATAATCCTTACAAGTTCCATAGTCACGTTTTTTTTTTCCAAAGACCCAATATAACATCAGTATCAATAGGATATTTGTATATAATGTATATAATATGTTATATAAAATCGATATTAATTGTATATTCAGTATGTATGTAAAGTTGTAAATGGATGCGATCAACCCTGACATTTACAATTAGCTAGGGTCCCGTTAATTAATTTTACTCACTGAAAAATAACAATTCAATATTTTATCCTACATCACCTGGGGTTTGTCGACTTCACTGCACAAACGATCCATTATTTATTAGCTATAGATGAAAATTTGGCTGACACTCGAAGGCATCGGTTGAGGTATCAGGAATTCAGTTTTATCCTACGCATAACCCGGGGTTTGTCAACTTCATTGCACAAACAATTGTGTATCGCTTAGCTAGATAGGGGAGTTAGATTTGACACTAGGCTGACCCTCGAAATTGTGCTTGTGGCATCAAAGTTTGTTCTTGTGAAAGAGGTTCGAATCCATGGTACCCAACTATCTACCCCAATTGCCTAATTCAAGTGGTAGCCATTTCTTTGACTTTCAGTCATACCCGGAAGCAAAGGTCGTAGCAAAATTCTGCTATAGGTTACAAAGATGGTTGTGAATCCATACCAAACCTTAAAAGCATTTGTTGCAGTCAATGCATTTGGTACGTTCAGTAAAATAATCAATGCCGAAAGCATGGGCCGATCAAGTTATTTTCAAGGAATTAACTCTATGTAATCAGCAAAAGATATGATAAGACATCCATATTTAACGTAATAATTATCTTAAATTTCATCTTGTATATACCTTGTGTTAACATGAATCTTTACTTTGTAACCTCGACCAGTGCTTTTATGAGACAATGTTCTCATCAACATCTAAGACGAGTCATGCTAGTAGTCGAAGTATAACAATTACACCCTTTCCGTGAGCATAACGCAACAAAAAGCACGGGTCGAGGAAATCGAAATGCATGGGCATATCGTACCCTGTTAAAATAAACTGTATTTTACCTTTTACTATTGCTACCGTAACAGCTAGATATCCACACGTGGGTATTCTTCTACTAAGAGAACTTATACAAGTCCAATGACTTTGTACATTCACTTTAAAACACACGTTTAGCACATTAACTCCAAAACGAACTTTTTATGTCTTATTCTTTAAGTAATTATGGCTCATGAATAATTTAAAATTAATCCAAATGCAGATCTTAAAAATCCAACAGCTTGACTGCCTTAACATGTAAATACAATACTACACAATTTACTTTCATTTCAGATAATATTTACCTTGATGATGATAACCCCGCCTTTACATTCTCATCAGCCAATCAGAACTAAGGGGCGTATCTTAGATAGTAATTGATTGACAAGTAAAGAAATTAACTTCTGTAATTACCTTTAATGACAGGTAAAGGATAAATAATATGACAGTTTATCGCGTTCACCGAAAAGCCGCTAAAAGATTCAATTCGATCCGACACAGCGCGTTTGAATCTGATTTGAAATTCCGATTCAGCGACGGCATCCAAACTGATGTATTTGTTGCTGGGATTAATAAGATATTAAGCGACTACGGGAGGCCGACACCGCAATGTAATCATTATCAAAATAGACTTGAAGAAAATTTCATTTTGTACTTTTCCATCCTTTGACTATGTTTACTTAAAATCATTGCATTTGATTATATTGCGGACATTTCTGGAAATTTCATTCGAATATTTCGAACTTCATGCTTTGGTATGGAGGCTTCGTCATAAAATGGTATTAGATTTTTTCTGTTTATTTTTCGCCAAAAGTAATATTCTCCACATTTCATCACTCAGTAACGTATCGTATGATCGTATACATTCTTACAATTATTGCCTTATTGGATTCTCTTCTATCGTCAATCCAAAGAATAGATAAAAAAAAACAGAAATATCGAAATAAAAACTGATAAACCCCTAATTAAACGAAAAGATAACAGAAAAAAATGTGTGTTTATTGATGTGAAATCATAATCATAATAACTCATGATCGATACAATAACCTTGAAGAGTATATCAGCATATTTAGCACTTATACTATTGATGTCCTTTAGGATAATATTCATCAGTACATGATGAAATGATAAGAGATTAAAGGGGTGTTAATCCACGGTGTTAATCTCGCCATCAGCGCTACTTGTGATCTACTGATATTGGTCAAACCTGTATTTGATCCCCAGTCAATTTAAAGACCCGACTTTCCCCTACCGATGTTTATCAATTTTGAAAATATTTTAGCATGTTATGATTTACAGATGTGTTGCATTTGATTACAAATTCCATCTCTTTCATGCATTAATCATTCTGTCAACATTTGATTGAATATAGATTTTGATTCTTTAGAAATCAAAGAGATACTGATATTTTTATCAATCGAAATTGTTGTTAATATTTTAGCATGTACGATTTGAGATATGTGTTGGAAGCAATATACGCCCACTTTTAACATTATATCAAGGACTGTAACTCAAGAAATATTTGTCGACTCGTACCCAAATTCAAAATTGCACAATAACTGATATAATCCTGCACACAAAGTGTTATCTGACTAAAAATGTTAGTTCCATCTCGTCGATAAGCCATTTGGACGAACAGGGGCTTGGGCAATACGTAATGATAACGATTTAGACGTAAAAAGTGATACATTCATTTTTCTGTTGTCAACCCTCGCTCATATACGTAGGCCTACGCTTTTAATAGAAATGTTCATTATTGGTGTCTTGTATTAATTTGATTACCTATTATTGTACTGTTCGGTCGTTCTGTACATAACCAATGTTTGGATCTCCTAATGCATGGTATTTATTTACGGTTTAACCGAATGTGGCTACCCTATCTAAGGGAGACAATCCAAACTTATTCTCTTTTACGGAGAATAAAATTGATCAAGATATTGCTATACTGGGTTAGAATCAATGATGATTTTATCTCTGTCAGGCACATGCCAATGACCATGTTAATTAATTGGGCATAATTTTTTTATAGACTTTGTTCCTGGATGGAATTTAATTCTCAAGTGAATGGAGACTTTCTCTATTTCATTTTTAGCCTTCCACATGATATCAAATGTTTGAAATGATATTTCACTTGTACCCAAATATAGTTAAGTGTTCGTTATATTAACTCATTTGAATAAATTTGTTGATATCTTCTATGCAATTACCATTCTCTCAACAATCAAATGGATTTTCAATCAAAGGGAGACAATCTAACATTAATATTTTTTACAGGGTACACGAACGGTGAATATACTGAAAGCGTTCTTGAAATCAACAAACGAGTTAGCCCTACAAAACTTCCCATACCCGTTCTGAGAAAATCCTTTAAAAAAAAACAGCGACACTAAATTTCAAATTCAGAAAAAATTTCGTATAACATAGGGAAAATATACGAAAAAGTACAGACGATACAATTTAACCCAAAACCCAAATCGATCATGAGAAAATTTATGATGCAGCAAATCAATCGTGTGAACGTAGCCTTAGACCAGATTTCACCTGAAGCGGATTAGTAATATTATCACTCGTTAGGTAAATTTTACTCCTTAGATCTTCTACCGCTTATCATAAAACAATAGGACATAACAATACTCCTTGCTTTATACCTTAGCATAACATTTTTATTTCTTACTCTTTTATGCCCTTGTACATAAATCTTTTCTTACGTATATGATTACTCCATTTCATTGTCGATATAAATCTCTATCAAAATAAACACGACGAATAGCAAAAATATTGCTCATAAATAATGAAGATGGAGTTTTGTTCATTTTAAACTATTTGGTTTAAAGTTTAACCTTTGTTTTTCTTTCTGTCTATTGACTTGTCTTTGATCTATAATTTTGTTGTTCGTCACTGTTCATCTGACTTTCAGATGAAATGCGAAAAAATGTGCATCTGTCTCTTGTAATGAATGAATTGAGTTTTCCGTCTTTTGTGGATAGTTTCTGCATCGAAATCGCTTCTAATGAATACATATTTACTTTTTTACGTTTCGGTGATTCTATCCAGAATTTTATCATTTTTATGCAGCACGTGAGAACTTCAGATCGTAATGGGCGTATGCCTTAGTAGAAGTTCGAAAAAGAATAGAGACCGATACTCAATCATTAAGGCAATAAAGACAGGTTTTTGGCCTCTTTCTTGATAATTCCTTTGAATATAAGTGTCGTTCGTGAAAGGGGAAATTTTAAGGCTTGGTTTCACTTTATGTTTAAATGCAATGAACAGAAATCAGGTGGACCAGAATTCAGAACACAACATTCATCCATTCTGTTCTGAGAAAAGCTCTGAGAACGGATAATTTTTGTTGTGTCAAAGGCGTTCAAGAATGTTAACATGACCGTCACTGTGTTCTCTTGTTTTTAATATATCAATGAAGATTAATTCTGGGCCAACGAAAGCTTCGTGAGAATTTTCAGATAGCATTGACAATATATGTTAAATTTCGTTCACATCCAAATTTCTATGATATTGTCACCTTCGCGAACGTTAATCTTATAATCTTTTAAAAGCATCCGAAAAAAAATAATTGTTTTAGTTACATTGCATGCATTCGACTGTCAAACTTTAAGTTCCTGTTTTCGTTTTTCCATAATGTATTCGATATAAATGAATGCGTCTAAGAAACATTATTAATCGTGTAGTCTTGTCGAAAGTGATTCTGAGTTGAAAAGCCTAGTCGCAGAATGGCATACCGTCATTTGGGAGAGAGAGCATGCCTTTTTTTACTGACACTATCCATATAACTTATTTTAGTGAAGCTTATAAATTTAAAATAGGCCTAAAATGAAAAAATGTTTAGTGAAATTTCTCCATACACATTAATATAAATTAAAATCGGGCACGCATTGTCCAAAAAAGATCCTTTTTAGCCAAATGAAATTTATGAATACAGATCAAATATTTCAATTTTATTGTGGTGTCATTAAAACAAATACATTGACATGTTGAGGTGACAGGTAGCCTAATTACTTTAAATTCATTAACAAATTACTTTTCAAAAGTAAGCGTCGAGTAAGTATAAGTAATGATATTGGCCCAATGATTTTCGACAATGGGGTCTAAAAATGTTTTCCAAGCAAATACTATGACATATATTGGAGTGTTTAATAGGTCCCATTGTTTTTGTTAATTGAATTTATTGATACTATATATGTTCAGAAGAGACCACCTTTCCTTAATCAACTAGGATTCTTAATTTTGCGTTGAAAAATCGCAAAATGCATTCGGCTTTCAGTTTCATACATAATCTTTTTTTCTTTTCTTTTACTTTTAAACGCAACGCAACATTATTTTTTGAAAGTGAATTTAAGTTTTGCTTCACTACTGGCTATCATGGACTAAAGGTAGGTTGTGTGCCTTGACCTAGCCCCAATCACTGGAGGTTAAGCCTACATGCCTGTGCCTGTGCTTTCGTAGCATTGCTTAACCCAATGTTACAACCTAAAATTCACAAATTAGAAATCGACATAAACCTTGAAGTTTTATTAATTATTTTATTATGGTCTGAAAAACGTTTGTTATTTCCCTTATAGAGAGCTCTCCATTCAGTAAAACTAAAAATGGTCATGTAAACAAAAACACGTGTGAGAGAGTTAAAACCCAACACTGTTATCTAATAAAAATGCAGTTTGGATCTGATAATTGGGATGAAAATGACACTACCGATGCCTTAAATAATGCTTTATTCGGAGGCAAGAAGAAAAATGTAGTTGTAAGTGTTTTCTTTATCTAAATCATGGTGTCAACCGAAAATCAGACAGTCACTGAGTCCATGACCATGTAGAATTGTAGACAGTCGTTGACATGATCGAATTGATCTTTCCGTCTAAAGTTTGGTAAGAAATTAAAAGAATACCCTGCATCTTCTGCTCGAGATCGGGCCTATCATGAAAATTAGAAAAAATTGCATAGATATGATATTGGATTGACTGTGGTTGAAGGTTTTGCAACTTGATTGCTTGACCAAAGGCAAAGTAGCTATCAGCTGAGCTCTCCAGATTGTGTGAAACTAAAGTAGATATGTTGTCTTCGCTTAAAAGGATGCCTAGTTGACATACCCACTTTTGGTGGCATCAGGTGTTTCTGAATGAGAAACATTCTGCCATGTGATGATCATCACACTCACAAACAAACTTTTAGAATTAAAAAGCAAACAGCTTCAGAGTCGAGAGTTACCAGCCTTTTGCCATTGGTGTGAAATAAATAGAATCAAAACTGGTTATGTGGACTCTCAAAATTTGATTAAGCTATTAATACGATAAGTTTCCACTTTATTTGTCAATTTCAGAAGTCAACCACAACTAAGAAAAAGAAAACAGCCAAACAAATTGATCAAGAAACCAAACAAGCAAAAGAATTTCTTCAAAATTTTAAATCTGTTCAGAAAACTCTGAAAATTGTTCAATTTGATGTCAGTGGTAGTGATTCAGATGATGGCAATGACTTGAGTAAAAGAGCCAAGAAAAACCTGAAAGAAAGAAATAGAAAGAAACGGAAGAAGGAATTGAATAGAAAAGAAAATGCAAAAAGGAAAAAAGAAAACATGGATTCAGATGAAGAATTATTCGCTCAGATAGACGAAGAAGATGACCGAAAGGAATCCAAATACGTTCCTGAAAATGTACCGAAAATAAAAAATATACCGAAAGTTCAAACAGAAAAACCAAAGAAAGTGAAGAAAACGAAAAAGGACAAAATTAAGAAAACGATTTCTATGGAAACAGAAAATCTTCAAACAGAATTGGAAACAGAAAAAGTTGATAACCCTTTCCAATGTGAAACTCCAAATTTATCCAAAAAACAAAAGAAAAAATTAAAGAAAAAAGCCGATCAAGAGAAATTGGCCTTAGAAACCAAAAATGTTAAAAACAAAAATTTTGAGCCCTTGAATAAAAAGTCTGAGTCTAAATTTAATGATGAGGGAAGTGTAGGGAAGCCAGAAAAGAAAAAGAATTCTAAAGTGAAAGAGGCTACTAAAAGTGACCATAATTTTTTGACAAACGACATTAGTAGTGACAAAGAAGTTAACAATTCTGATAAAGTGAATGACACTGAAAATAAATTAGGAAGTGAAGAGAAGCCACTACAGAAAAAGAAGTCCAAAGTGAATGGGGAAACGAAAATTGACAAAAACACTATGAAAAACAAGGCTTATAATTCAAATCTGGGAGATACTTTTCAGAAATCAAATAAGAAAAGGAAAAATTCTGGAAATGAAGGTGAAGTGAAAATCCCCCCCAAAAAGTCAAAAATAGATTCAGATTTTAAGCAAAAAGTTGGCAAAAATGTTCAGAAAAATAAAGAGGCTGCTTCACAGAAAAATGAAAAATCTTCAAAATTCAGCGAAAGTGAAAAAAAAATAGCTAGCAAATTTAATACGAATAAATTATCAAACATTTTAGCTAATAAAAATTGTGGTGTGCAAACTCCTGAAAGGAATTCAAATCAAGATAAAAAGGACTCTAAGAATAAAAAAGAAACAAAAACACTTCAAGAACGAATGAAAAGTCAGCTGAATGAAGCCAGATTCCGGTTCCTAAATGAACAGTTGTACACTCTGACTGGACCAGAAGCTTTCTCAATGTTCCAAGAAGATCAGGAATCGTTCAAGGTCTACCATGAAGGTTTTCAGTCACAAGTTTCAAAATGGCCAGTCAACCCTTTAAACATTTTCATCAATCAAGTCAAAAAATTGTAAGTACTGGTACCACAGATAACAAATAATTCTGCATTTTTGCAGTTTTAGCATAATTCAAATTTTACTGATAATGTTTTAGCGTAATGGAATATCACTTAGTACACATATGACATTGCCACATCTCTCTATATTCATAAAACGAAGATCAAGTTCGAATTTGAGCTATTTTCGACCGTTAGAAGCCGAGTTATTGCCCTTGCCCCAAAATCTTGAATGTTTGCCATCCGCATGCCGTGGTGGGCGTATATGGCTGTGGTCCACTATCTTTGTTGAATTTAGGGGTTTTACTATTTGGAAGTATTAATCATTATTTATCTCATGAATGTGGATATATCATGTAAGGAATATTAAAACAGAACCTGAAACATGTTGTTACTCAGACAATTGAAGATGTGTTCTTAGGGGCATATATGATGTTAAATATAAATTACATAGTTTGGTTTTATTGTGTATATCAGGTTTTTTGGGTTTTTTTTTTTTTCAGACCAAAAACTCACACAATAGCAGATTTTGGTTGTGGTGCTGCAGAATTAGCTCAAAGTGTACCACAGAAAGTTCATTCGTTTGATTTGGTACCATTAAATAAATTTGTTACCGTCTGTGATATCTCTAAGGTAAACTTTGTTAGTGTCTTGAAAAGGCCTTGGTCTTTTCTTCAAATATGATGAGAATTGCGTTTCTTTTTTTCAGATATATCGGACTCAATTGTAATCTAACTAATTTTTTACCCCAGTCTTGTGCTGATGATGTTATTTTTTTAACTAATCAAAGCCTGTTTCTGTTTTTTGATAAAAAGATAAAGGCTGTCATACTGGATTTATGGCTTCTCTTACTATTAAAAGAAAAATTTGATAGATATTTGATGGTGCTTTGCTTTGATAATAGTAGATTTATATTTTAGGTACCATTACCTACTAAAAGTATGGATGTAGCAGTATTTTGTTTATCACTAATGGGTACCAATCTAAATGATTATGTAGCTGAAGCTAATAGAGTATTACAACCAGGGTATGTTTTATTGTTTGTTATTTATCATCTCTTGCTAGTATGAGGTGTCTTTCTGTGGCATGAAGGACAGATGCCTCCTGATGCCGAGTGTTCAAAAGTCACAGGCCTTAGGGGTGGGGATGTATGGCCAATGGCCCATCGTCTAAGTATGCCACTGAGCAAAATATTGCTATTATGCTAGTTTGTCAAATTTAGAGGGATTGTAAAGAGATGTTCTTAATAAATTCCAAAGAAAGCATTGATTTCCACCATTCCATTATAGCTATTCAGCATAATTCTATTAAATAAATAAACTTCTAAATCAAAACCTCATAGCTTCTTTACCAAATAGGGTCCTTATATCTGAAATTGTGAGTTATTATTATGAGAAAAATGATAGAATTTCTTATTGAAAATGATGATTCTTTAATTAACCATGTATATAAGCCTGGTGGCATCTCATAAATTCAGTCATTTGGAAATTTTTACCCGGAAAAGGAAATTTTAAAATGACTTTGGTGTAGGAACGGGGCAGATCAATGGTGCCCAACAATGTCCTGAATAATGCATTGGATTAATAAATTACATATATTCATTGTTTTAATGTTATTTTTCCAGTGGTGAATTAAAGATAGCTGAAGTAGAAAGTAGAATAGCCAATTCACAGAACTTTATAACACAAATAGAAAGTTTTGGTTTTAAACTCTTAGAAAAGGTAAGGTATCGTCAAGGTTTGCTCTGAGCATCATAGAATATATTTCTTATTATTCCAGTCGACCCAGCTGTAAAATGGGTATGGATAATCCAGGATAGACCAATGCCAAGAGGTTTGGTCAAGGACAAGCAGGTAGCAAGGATCCTCTGTGAACCTATGTTATTATTCTTGTACAAAATGCAGCTATTGATCAAACTCTCCATGGATGCAACCAGTTTAAAATCCATTTGTTGCACTTTAGCTGTTTATTTATGTGATCAGTTCTGCAGTCTGTTTCAAGATTTAGTACTTTTTTCCCCCAAAAAACATTCAGTGACCATTTAAAGGGATTGGTGCGCCTTTTTTTTTTTATCAATCATACTCAGAAACGTAAATTTTTTAGCTAAGCCAATCAGTAATAGAGTTCACAGATCACCGTTGAAATTTGAGTCATTACATCGATGTGTGTCCAGAATTATCTTGTGGCATATAGAAAAAACATAATAGAAATTGTGAGTAAAATTCCTTGTTTGAAGTATTTTTAAAGGAATTATGCGATTTTTTTACATTTCTAGTACTTCTGAAGACTATTTACATAAAGACTAAAATCAACCCCCCAAAATGGCACACCTGTCCCTTTGAATAATCAATTGACAAAATGTATAAGTGCAATACACCTGAGATGTCATATGGCACAAGTTTTTTTATTTTTTGCAGGAAACCAGTCATAAGATGTTTCATCTATTTTATTTCAATAAAGTCAAACCCTGTATAAAATCAGCTATTCAAGATGTCGAACTAAATCCCTGTATATATAAAAGAAGATAAGAGGAAATATTGGACAATTCCTGAAAAATATTGATGAAACTTTTAAAGATTGGTTCTCTTATTCATTAATGAAAATGAAAGTTGAGTTTGTCTCACATGTCCATAATTAATTGAAAATTAGCCAAATTAGAAGAGAATTACCATCAGAATTTCAATGAGTGACCGATCAAGAAAGGTCAAAAAGTCTCTTTTTTTTGTTTATCCAGACTATATGTACATGGACATTTATGATTGGTTTAAACTCTTAATATGCAATAAGAACATGATGATATGATTAAAATACATGATAATTCATTTGAAACACCAATTAATCAAATAGTTTGCTTAATTTGACACTAAAAAATAAGGAAAACCATCTTTAATCCCCTTTGATGTTAATTGTGGTTTCTTTTTTTTTTTGCAAAAGTCTCTGAAATGGGTGGAAAATCTGAAGAAACAGTATGCAGAAATAAATACTTGAGCTGACCTCAAAGACAGCAAGCATGACCAGCCGTGATTGGTTGAAATGATGTCAACAGTATGCGACTTCGGTATAAATATTGTTAGATTACGAGTGACGAAATTGTTATCTTAGTTTAATCTGATTGGAAATCACTGAGCTACCACGTCCCCCAAAAATAAAAAACCAACCATAATTATAGATATGAACAATTTTACTAATGTTTATGAAATCACATGATACAATTGGTCCATAAAGTTATGTTTATTTGTAAAATCTGTACTCATGTTATGATCTAGTTTATCTGTAAATATTATCTGAGGTTGAGATTGAGTTTGATTGGACTCATTGGGTTTCTCATGAGTTGGTCTATGTTTCGTAAGTTGAATCCGTTGAATAAATGATTTACCACAGATATCACATCTATGAGGTTTCTCTCCCGTGTGGATTTTATTATGACGTCTAAAACTGCTGCGATCGGTAAAAGTTTTCCCGCAATGATTGCATTGATGTGGTTTTTCACCAGAATGAATCTTTTCGTGGGTCTTCAGATAAAAGCTCTGAGCGAAAGTGTGCCCACATATATTACAAATAAATGCCCGCTTGGATTTTTTTCGATATTCTTCATCATGATTTTTAGCGTGACTGTTCAACGAACCAACGCTTATAAAAGCTGCTCCACAGGTGTCACACACAAATGGTTTATGAGGATTATGCGTTCTTACGTGCATGCGTAATGTTCCCACATCTCTGAAAGCTTTCCCGCACACTTCACATGTATAGGGTCTCTCTCCAGTATGTGTTCTGACGTGAATTTCCAAATCGCAACGTTTTTTATATGGTTTATTGCAGTATTCACACTTGTGTGGTTTACTGCCCGGATGATGTGTCTTTTTATGTAACTTTAAATTAAGGGCGTTACTAAACACTTCTGCACAAACACTGCACTTTTTCTTTTTGTCGGAATTCGGATTGTGGGCTTGTAAATGCCTAAGTAAGCGTCTTCTATTAGAAATATCTTTCAAACCGCAAATTGTGCATTCGAAAGGATTTTCGACATCTTTATGTTTTGTTTCGTGCTCATCAAGTTCTTCACCAGTCTTGAATTTGATGCAACAGTAAAAACATGATAAGTTATCCTTAATAGACTTTCTCTTCTTTGGTTTCATGGTAGATTCTGGTATGAACTCATTATCACTTTGATCATCATTATCATTTGATTCATCATTATCCATACCATCATCATCATCATTATCATTTTCATCATCACCTTCAAAGCTTTTCTCAATCTAAAAAATCATTGGGAATATTTGGAAAATGTCCCCCCGTCTTTGCAGAATTTTTAGTGAGAGAAACATATCTATTCCGTTTGATATTTTGTGCCTCTGGAGGCCAGAAATTCACCATGTGTGGATGTCATCAAAACCATCGGTGACTTCGTGAATGACGCAATTTTATAAGATAGACTTTTCGAACATGTGTCTATACGCTGTTAATTTAGCTAAATTCCAAAACAGGAAAATGAGCTCTCGTTTTAGCTAATATCTCACTCATTTTCCTGTGGTGAAAGAAGCAGTGAGAATGTTGCTCTGCTGACAGCCTCTCAAAGCATCTGCAAGGGCTTTATCTTTATTTGATTATGCATGGAAAAATATATATGGCAAAATAGAATCTAAATGGCACATGTCTGATCTGGACTTTGACAAGATACTACTTGATACCCACATTGTTGGCTTGATGATATCCAAAAAGTTATCTTTAATATTAATAGTACTTATTGTACACCTACCGTTTTTTCAATATTTTCCAAAAAGTTTGAACAATAATCTTTTAGATCATTAGCTATTATTTCACTTGCTAAATGTAAGTATGATTTAACATTATCTTGATCTATATAGACTGTTATAGCTTCTTCACAACTATAAAAATAAACAGAGTTACTGTGTTACCAAGTTACTACATGAGAGGTTATAATAAATGTAATACTATGATTTAGTCTACTGGGGCCATTATTCAAGTGAAAAAATACATGTTTATTCATGAAAATAGTATAATACTAAAAATATGAATATACAAACCATTTTGTTAAAGCATTAAGTTTAAATTTAGTAGATATCTTGAGTAATTCTGTGAGAGAATTTAAATCTTCTTTTTCTAACTGTATTATGTTTGTATATACCCATTTCATTAATGTATAACCAACTTCATACTTTAAATCTAAAATTAAACACAGTTCATACTTTAAAATTAAACACTTCATACTTTATAAATTAAACACAGTTCATATTTTAAAATTAAACACAGTTCATTCTTTAAATTTAAACACAGTTCATACTTTATAAATTAAACACAGTTCATACTTTAAATTTAAAATTAAACACAAATAAATCATGCTTTAAATCTAAAATTGAACACACAAAAAACCTACTTTAAATCTTACAATACTTACAAGATAAATCATACTTTTAATCTAACAATACTTACAAGATAAATCATATTTTTAATCTAACAATACTTACAAGATAAATCATACTTTAAATATTACAATACTTACAGCATAAATCATACTGTTAATCTAACAATACTTACAAGATAAATCATATTTTCAATCTAACAATACTTACAAGATAAATCATACTTTAAATATTACAATACTTACAAGATAAATCATACTTTAAATATTACAATACTTACAAGATAAATCATACTTTAAATATTACAATACTTACAAGATAAATCATACTTGAAATATTACAATAGTTACAAGATAAATCATACTTTAAAATTACAATACTTACAAGATAAATCATACTTTAAATATTACAATACTTACAAGATGAACCTTTCTTTAAGCCTTACAATACTTACAAGATAAATCATACTTTAAATCTAACAATACTTACACAAGATAAATCATACTTTAAATCTAACAATACTTACAAGATAAATCAAGATGTTCTTCTGTAAATAAATCTTCTACACCCCAATCTTGACTTCTAGAAGCTAAAATAACTTTATGTGCTGATATAAGATGACCATCTTCTAACCAAATATCAATATCACTGGAAAATAATTGTTTATTCTGTAACCATTTTGTTTACAGGACATTTCTCTTGATAAGAGGGAAAACCATTACCGATAATTTCTTAGCTGTGGTACAACTAGTTTAATTCAAAGTCGTTGCTATAATTCTTGAAGTTGTGATTCCATGAACTACACGATGCTGATCGATATGATGTATTGAGATACTAAACTAAAAATAGTTTTAATATTATAACAAGAGAATTCTCAAAAAAAAAACTCTGATTTTTTTATCCAATAGAATGATGGAAACGAAAGAATCATGGTTCATCGATTCATTGCTGAATTGTTGCAGCCCTAGCCAGCCCTGTCACCAGGAATGAATTGTTGCTGGGCTGAGAAAATTTGAAGACTCATTTCTGACAATTTTGAGGTGCCAAAAAAGTATCAAATCTATATCTTTTTTTATATTGTACAAAGACACTGTAAATGAGTCAATCTCTTTTGAACTTCAGAAGGTTTTGCTGGGGATTAATTATCACTTGCTGGGGCCCCAGCCCCACAGACCCCACCCTAACAATGGGGCTGGCCCTAGTAAAGATCATTACTGATATGTTAGCTCAACATTCATCATGTGCCACTAAACTGCATTCACATTATCACTATGTACACAATTTCATTCAGGAAATTAGCACATACTTTCTTCAGCTTCACTCGCAGTCTCAAGTTTCTCCAAAATATCCCCCAGTTATTGACTATATTCATGCCACAAATCATCAATTTAACAGTGATAAAACATTGCAGTAAAGAGCTTTGCCCCACAATACACAAGGATTGAAATGTATTTCATTTATAACAGATTGATTTAGCTCAGACATTCAGAGAGTTACCAAATGGAAAACATTTGCATTTACATTACCTGTATCGAGTCTCATTGAAAATACTGGCTACAAATTGTCCTAAATTGTATAAATAGACATCTTGATCAGATAGTTTTGAGTTCTCTTCAAAATTTATATCAAATACATTCAGCTCATTGTCCATATTTTCTGCAAATTTTCTTTTCTTCATTGCTCTTGTTCTTGTACCAGATTCTATTGAAATAAAGAATGTGAGATAGGTTGGCATACCTATTCAGCGTCGAATCAAATTAACAAGGCCCTAAGAAGGGTTTTCAACCATATATTAGGCCTACCCCTCTTCAGAGTCCTTGATAAATTGCATTACCCACTGTAATACCCCCTCCCCCTATAAATACTTGTTATTTCTGGATTTTCTCTTAAGTTTTCCTTGTAACCCCGTGTCCCCTGTGAAAGTTCTATGATGAAAGACATGGAACATAAAAATCATGTAGAATGAAACACAATTAATTACCCAAATTTTCGTCCGCCATTTTGACCATAACAAATCACGTGATATCTTATATTAGACATCTAAGCGTCCCTGGTTCAAAGATGTTTTGCTTCCTTACAACCTTATGAATTATGCCTTTCTTATCTCAGGGATTGTAGCCTACTATATAATCCACTGAACTATAAATACAACGATTAAATCCTTAACAAGTTGGTCCATAAAAAATTGAGACAAAATCGAACATTATTTATTTCAGACCACAAACATAATATTAGAAATTACTCCCCTTTGACAACTAGGGAAGAAGGGGGCGAAACCTTGTAATATTGGTTGGAATGGAAAATCTGAGTTATTTAGGTAACTAGGGCTATTTGACTTTCATCTGAAATTTTGCTTTGAAATACTTGTCATTGATTAGAATCTCAGTAGGCCTTATTTGATTTTCCATGATTAGCACGATAGATCTACACTTGTTTATATACATGTTTAGAATTGTGGCAGTGTCTATTTACCACGTACGTTGCGTATTTTCGTAGACGCCTATAGACAATAACTAAGGTTATCTTCCATGAAGATTTGCTTCATAAATAAGATCTATTACAACAAATAGACACAAGTTAAACATTATGTACGTCAGTACATGCCCTCAATGTGTTTCTTAACATGTCAAGTTCTCAATAAGATAGTCTTAGATTCTATGATAGGCCCTATAAATGAAATGAAATGAATGGAGTTTTACGTCCTAAATAGGCCCTATAGCCTACCCACATGTATGTAAACAATTTTAGTCAATCCTCTATTCTAAACAGGCCCGTAACTAAAGGGTGGGGGGTGGTTTGGTGGCCCCCTTGGAAATATATTCTTCCTCCGCCCCCCCCCCTGCACAAATTCTTGATTGAAGCTAACAGCCTCCCTACCTCCTTTTCGTGTTTCATTTTAGATTTAAAGTATGGGTATGGATTGGTTTTAATTTTAGAATTAAATATTTATCCCTGTATTTCATGTGTAGGACTTGTTGATACCTCAAAATTGAAAGTGTTATCGGTAGAGTCTGAGAATGAAAGAAATGGTTCGGAAATTCCAGCTAATGGTGCCAATGTATATTATGTTACTTTGGCACCAGACCCAAAACAGTCGGATCACGATGTCTATTTGCAGAATTTAGGAAAATTTGTCGCTAGTATTTTTAATGAGTCCCCATTCAGGTAATTTTTGTTTTTGTAATTATTTTTTATATTAATCTCTAAGCTTACAGCAAATTTGGCTTTATGAACAAAATTTTATGGTTTTAGTAACAGTTTTGAATATTGATTGCTTGAATATATAATGTAAATAGTCTTCAGCAGTACTAGAAATGTACGAAAATTTCACACGAATAATTCTGGACACACATGGATTTGAGACTCAAATTTTGACAGTGAGCTGTAAGTACTAGGTCTACTAATTGGCTTAGATAAAAAAAATTGTTTCTGAAACTAAGGTAAGAATAATTGGCACATCTGTCCCTTTAAAACCAAATATCTTTGAGTGTTCTCGTTTCCAGTGATATTGATATTTGGTTAGAAGATGGTCATCAGATATCTGCACATAAAGTTATTTTAGCTTCTAGAAGTCAAGATTGGGGTGTAGAAGATTTATTTACTGAAGAACATCTTTGTTAGTATTGTAAAATTTAAAGCATGATTTATCTTGTAAGTATTGTTAGATTAAAATGTTATTTATCTTGTAAGTATTGTAAGATTTAAAGTATGATTTATCTTGTAAGTATTGTTAGATTAACAGTATGATTTATCTTGTAAGTATTGTTAAATTAACAGTATGATTTATCTTGTAAGTATTGTAAGATTTAAAGCATGGTTTATCTTGTAAGTATTGTTAGATTAAAAGTATTATTTATCTTGTAAGTATTGTAATATTTAAAGTGTGATTTATCTTGTAAGTATTGTTAGATTAACAGTATGATTTATCTTGTAAGTATTGTAAGATTTAAAGTATGATTTATCTTGTAAGTATTGTTAGATTAAAAGTATGATTTATCTTGTAAGTATTGTTTGATTAACAGTATGATTTATCTTGTAAGTATTGTAAGATTTAAAGTATGATTTATTTTGTTAGTATTGTTAGATTAAAAGTATGATTTATCTTGTAAGTATTGTTTGATAAACAGTATGATTTATCTTGTAAGTATTGTAAGATTTAAAGTATGATTTATCTTGTAAGTATTGTTAGATTTAAAGTATGATTTATCTTGTAAGTATTGTTAGATTAAAAATATGATTTATCTTGTAAGTATTCTAAGATTTAAAGTATGATTTATCTTCTAAGTATTGTAATATTTAAAGTATGATTTATCTTCTAAGTATTCTAAGATTTTTGTAAGATTTAAAGTATGATTTATCTTGTAATTATTGTTAGATTAAAAATATGATTTATCTTGTAAGTATTCTAAGATTTAAAGTATGATTTATCTTGTAAGTATTGTAATATTTAAAGTATGATTTATTGAATTATCTTGTAAGTATTGTGAAATTTAACGTATGATTTATCTGTGTTTAATTTTAGATTTAACGTATGATTTATTTGTGTTTAATTTTAGATTTAAAGTATGAATTGTGTTTAATTTAAGATTTAAGTATGAATTGTGTTTAATTTTAGATTTAAAATATGAACTGTGTTTAATTTTAAAATATGAACTGTGTTTAATTTTAAAATATGAACTGTGTTTAATTTTAAAGTATGAATTGTGTTTAATTTTAGATTTAAAGAATGATTTATTTCTGTTTAATTTTAAATTTAAAGAATGAACTGTGTTTAATTTTAAAGTATGAATTGTGTTTAATTTTAAAATATGAACTGTGTTTAATTTATAAAGTATGAAGTGTTTAATTTTAAAGTATGAACTGTGTTTAATTTTAGATTTAAAGTATGAAGTTGGTTATACATTAATGAAATGGGTATATACAAACATAATACAGTTAGAAAAAGAAGATTTAAATTCTCTCACAGAATTACTCAAGATATCTACTAAATTTAAACTTAATGCTTTAACAAAATGGTTTGTATATTCATATTTTTAGTATTATACTATTTTCATGAATAAACATGTATTTTTTCACTTGAATAATGGCCCCAGTATACTAAATCATAGTATTACATTTATTATAACCTCTCATGTAGTAACATGGTAACACAGTAACTCTGTTTATTTTTATAGTTGTGAAGAAGCTATAACAGTCTATATAGATCAAGATAATGTTAAATCATACTTACATTTAGCAAGTGAATTGTTGGCAATTAATCTAAATGATTACTGCACAAACTTTCTGGAAAATAGAGCAATACAAGTGAGTGCAAATACATTTGCCTCTATTCCAGCCTCTGATAGATATTTTGACAGTTGTCAGCTGCAGTAGAGTCAGAAAAAATAAATCCTGTTTTATGGGGATCTTTTGGTCTAAAGGGTTAACAATCAGACTACAATGTTTACAAATGGCATTTTGCCTATAATATTTTTATGAATTTAAGTCTTAAATTTCTTTGGTTAATGAAAATGCCAATTATTTTTATTTAAATTATTATTTTTAAATATTATTTTACTAGGGGAAATTTTCAATGCAAATTATGGTTTTCTAAATGGTTTTTTTAAAATGTAAATGAATATTTTCTATATGGTTTTTTTAAAATGTAAATGAATATTTTCTATATGGTTTTTTTAAAATGTAAATGAATATTTTTGAAATGACAGAAAAATTTCTTTTCTTGAAGCTTTGAAGAAGGTTTTCTCATGGCCTGTCATTATCTGCGAGAATCACATTTATTTTGTTATTTATTTATTAATTTTGGTGTTCGTGAATTTTATCTTACTCTCTGACTACAATGATTTCTGAATCGAAATTTGGCAATCATTTTCGAACGAATTAAAATATCAATTACACATTACTACTGAGTCTTAGATTGTCTTTGGGTTGATAACCACTGGAAAAGTTAATATAAGTAAATATGATTTTACAGAATATAGAATTTTCAGTCCGAAAAGTAGGTCATTTTCACGTGAATGTTAAAGGAGGGAAGTGTGTCTATTTCAAATGTAAAATCACTGGACCTTATATTTCTATAGACCTAAATACATTTTAAGAAAAAAAAATTTTTTTTGAGTGATATTTCATTTCTTTAATATGTGTTTTTTTTTTTTTTTTTTTTGATTAGATCGCAAAAGACTCCAAAGGTTGTAATATTAGTTATACAAGTTTGGTAAAGATGGAAGATATTAAAGCGCATAATGATGATGATAATGATGATATCAATGACGTTAATGATGATATCAATGACACTAATGATGAAACCAATCATTTAAATACAGATCACAATTACATTTCACAAACCCCAAGTTTCGTTCCTACTGTAAATCCTACATCAAACAAATATATCAAAGACAACCTGGCGTGTTTTTACTGCTGTGCTAAAGTCAAGACGTATGAGGAGCTTCAAGAACATGCCAAGAGACATAAATCTCTGGAAAACCCTTACGAGTGCACAATTTGTGGTGCCAAGAACATCTCGTCAAGAAGGCGTCTAAGAAATCATTTGCACGCTCACAACCCCAAAACCAAAGGCAAAGAAAAAACATGCAATGTTTGTGACATAGTGTTTAGCAGTGCTCTTAATTTGAAAATCCACAAGAAAAAAACCCATCCAGGTCCTACTCCTTACAAGTGTAAATTCTGCGCCAAACAATATCATAAACGTTGGCATTTAGATGTTCACGTGAGATCACATACAGGGGAGAGGCCATATACATGTGAAATTTGCGGAAAAACCTTTAAAGATATGGGTACCTTAGGCATGCATGCCAAGTCACACAGCGCTCAAAGACCCTTTAAATGTGAAAAATGTGGAGCATCATTTATAAGTGTTGGACCTTTAAACAAACACAAGAAAAGTTGTGTACATGGTTTAAAATATGTCCCAAATAAAGAGTGCCACATTTGCAATGTGGTGTTCGATAATGTTTCAGATTTGAAATCACACAAGAAGACACAGCATGCAGACCCAGTGTCTTATAATTGTGAATACTGCGGTAAAGCATTTAAAAGGCAATCTTATCTGAAGGATCATCTGAGAACACATACTGGTGAGAGAGCATTTACATGCGAATTCTGTGGCAAATCCTTTATAAACAGAAATACTTTCAGGATGCATGTGAAAGCGCATGATCCTCAAAGACCTTTTGTGTGTGGCACCTGTGGAGTGGCGTTTATAAGTGTAGGCCAATTAAACAGACATGCTAAAAACCATGATGCAAACATTCGTAAGAAAGTGATGTGCAACATATGTGGGCGTTGGTTGAGAAGTAACAACCATCTGAAAACTCACGAAATGACTCACACAGGAGAGAAACCCCATAAGTGTAGCCATTGTAGTAGAGCGTTCACAGATAAAAGTTGCTTAAATCGACACATAAAGATCCATACCGGAGAGAAACCTCATAAATGTGATATTTGTAAAAAATCTTTTATTCAAAAGAGTCAACTCAGAAATCATAATCTTACCCACAACAAAATTTTGGATCCCGCCAAAACTTCAATAATAAATGAAGATATTGTACATAACTTCAATACAGACCTATTAGATATAGAACATAACCTCCAGCTAGAAGAATCAAAAGTAGAACATAACCTCAATCCAGAGGATTTGAATGTAGAAGATAACCTCAATCCAGAGGATTTGAATATAGAACATAACCTCAATCCAGAGGATTTGAATGTAGAACATAACCTCGATCCAGAGGATTCAGATATAGAACATAAACTCAATCCAGAGGAATTGAATGTAGAACATAACGTCCATCTTTTGGACTCAAATATAGAACATAACTTCAATTCAGAACATAACCTCCAGCTAGAAGAATCAAAAATAGAACATAAATTCAATCCAGAGGAATTGAATACAGAACATAACCTCCATCCGGAGAGATCAAATTTAGAACATAACTTCAATCCAGAACATAACCTCCAGCTAGAAGAATCAAAAATAGAACATAAATTCAATCCAGAGGAATTGAATATGGAACATAACCTCCATCCAGAGTGATCAAATATAGAACATAACTTCAATTCAGAACATAACCTCCAGCTAGAAGAATCAAAAATAGAACATAAATTCAATCCAGAGGAATTGAATACAGAACATAACCTCCATCCAGAGAGATCAAATTTAGAACATAACTTCAATCCAGAACATAACCTCCAGCTAGAAGAATCAAAAATAGAACATAAATTCAATCCAGAGGAATTGAATATGGAACATAACCTCCATCCAGAGTGATCAAATATAGAACATAACTTCAATCCAGAACATAACCTCCAGCTAGAAGAATCAAAAATAGAACATAACCTCAATCCAGAGGGATCAAATTTAGAACATAACTTCAATCCAGAACATAACCTCCAGCTAGAAGAATCAAAAATAGAACATAAATTCAATCCAGAGGAATTGAATATGGAACATAACCTCCATCCAAAACATAACCTCCAGCTAGAAGAATCAATTGTATGAAGTGATTATGTTAGGTTAAATCAGTTGTATGTAGTGATTATGTTTGGTTGAATCAGTTGTATCAAGTGATTATGTTAGGTTGAATCAGTTGTATAAAGTAATTATGTCAGGTTGAATCAGTTGTATCAAGTGATTGTGTTAGGTTGAATCAGTTGTATAAAGTAATTATGTCAGGTTGAATCAGTTGTATCAATTGATTATGTTAGGTTGAATCAGTTGTATAAAGTAATTATGTCAGGTTGAATCAGTTGTATCAAGTGATTATGTTAGGTTGAATCAGTTGTATAAAGTAATTATGTCAGGTTGAATCAGTTGTATCAAGTGATTATGCTAGGTTGAATCAGTTGTATCGATTGATTATGCTAGCTTGAATCAGTTGTTTGAAGTGATTGTTAGGTTGAAGCAGTTATATCAAGTGATTATGTTAGGTTGAATCAGTTGTATCAAGTGATTATGCTAGGTTGAATCAGTTGTATCAAGTGATTATGTTAGGTTAAATCAGTTGTGTCAAGTGATTATGCTAGTTTGAATTAGTTGTGTTAAGTGATTATGCTAGGTTGAATCAGTTGTGTCAAGTGATTATGCTAGGTTGAATCAGTTGTATGAAGTGATTATGCTAGGTTGAATCAGTTGTGTCAAGTGATTATGCTAGGTTGAATCAGTTGTATGAAGTGATTATGTTGGTTGAATCAGTTGTATCAAGTGATTATGTTAGGTTAAATCAGTTGTATGTAGTGATTATGTTAGGTTGAATCAATTGTATGAAGTGATTATGCTAGGTTGAATCAGTTGTATCAAGTGAATATGTTAGGTTAAATCAGTTGTATCAAGTGATTATGCTAGTTTGAATCAGTTGTGTCAAGTGATTATGCTAGGTTGAATCAGTTGTTTGAAGTGATTATGCTAGGTTGAATCAGTTGTGTCAAGTGATTATGCTAGGTTGAATCAGTAGTGTCAAGTGATTATGCTAGGTTGAATCAGTTGTATGAAGTGATTATGTTGGTTGAATCAGCTGTATGAAGTGATTATGTTAGGTTGAATCAGTTGTATGTAGTGATTATGCTAGGTTGAATCAGTTGTATCAAGTGATTATGCTAGGTTGAATCAGTTGTATCAAGTAATTATGTTAGGGTGAATCAGTTATATCAAGTGATTATTTTGGTTGAATCAGTTGTATCAAGTGATATGAAAATGAGGTTGTTTTGATAACTTCTTAAATTGTAATGATGATTGTGTTAATGATTATGATGATGATGATTTGTGAATTTGTTATTTTCTTTATTTATATTAAATTGTTCTTAATATAGATCTACATTTGTCTGTGGAATGGCACAGCATCTCTGAATCTTCCCAGTTCCTCAGGCATGATATCTTCCTGTGTTTTTTGTATATATAGGATGCCGAATCATTAATGGGTCCATTGGGGTGTGGGACTAGGGTGTGACCAGCTGGTGTAGGACAAGTATTTGTTTTGAATTGAGATCCCTACTGAAATTTGACAAGTAGAGCTTATTTTCATGTCTACACTTCAAGACAGGTTTGGACATAGTGTTTAAGACAACTAACCTATTTTCAGCTTGCGTCCCTACTGAAATTCGACAAGTATAACTTATTTTCATGCCTATATCTAAAGACCTATTTTCAACCTGTGTCCCCAGTGAAGTATTATTTATATATTATTATATATATATCTCATAAAACTTAATTTTGAAAACAAAAGTCAACAATTTATAACATTCAAAACAACTACAAAGCTTGGCAATAGAAAATATTACTTGGCAAAGCTTAATGGGCAAAATGTAATTAAAGGTATTGTAAAGAGTTGTTTTTTTTTTATGTGTATCGGGGACACTGATAGGATCAATTTGCACCATTCCAATTTATTCCACTTAAACCAAGTATTTTATGATGTCACTCATAATTATGCTTTATCACATATGGACTTCTCGATTAGTGATGTAAAAAAACACTTAGTTTTAGTGGAATTTCAGGAACCACAGACATCGGAATGAAAATTGGAATGGTGTATAGTGATGATATCTGTGTCCCCAATACACATACAAATTTATGAAAACCTCTTTAATATGAATGAACTTGATACTATGCTCTTGCAGTTTTATCGTGAATTTGAATGTTCTTAATGAATCTACAAGTACTTAAGAGTGTCTAAGAATTAAACTCCAACGCTGTTGATCAGAATGGGAAAAATCCTTTGGATCAGCATCAAGAACTTGTGTCATTTAAATAACAATTACAAGACAGGTAGTCCAATATCACATGAGGCAGGTTCACAGATTGAATCAAAGGCAAAACAGACTGATTAGTTTTCCTCTGTAGAGTATCTCTTATCACATCTCGACACAGCCTCTTCAATTTCGAAGGCTGACTTAGTACGTTGGTTACCATAGCAACCAAATATTTGTTACCCGAGGTAAACTTTGGCAAGATATTTCTAATCATGTTCATATCCAGAATATCAATTATGATGCTTAACAACTGTTGGTTTATTCTCAAAGACGTCAAAGCATTTTCTAATTCATACTCGGTAATTCTGGCGCCATGAACCAAAAGCAAGGAACTGGTTGCCATCTTGCCCATATTGATGGCATAATAAAGAGCGTTTAAATCACGTCTGTCTAAAATGCTGAGTATTGCACCGTTATTAATCAACATTGTTGGTATTTCCACTGAAAAATTCCGCACAGCATAGTGCAAGATAGGTTCTTGATCAAACATGCATACGTTCACATCTAAGTTTTCCTGCAGAAGTCTCTTTAGCACATCATGTGGATAAGAAAATTCGAAACAATATGCCAAAGGCACAGATCCGTTTTCATCTTTGTGATTAACATCGGCATTATATTGGAGTAGCAGATTCAATATATCTAATTGTCCTTCTTCACAAGCTAGAGCTACTGGTTGGACATCACGAAAGTCTCCCACATTGACGTCTGCTCCAGCCTGTAACAGTGCCTCCACAGCTTGCTTGCGATGATACTGTGTGGCTACATGTAATGGTGAAAATCCTCGACAATGCCATCCACTGTCCGATCTTTTCTTATTTACATCACAACCTAAAATAAAAAAAATAATACAATGTGATCCATAAAGAGCCATTGTTGTCTCAATTTCTAATTTGACATCTTCAAAGAGTTTTTTTGGTTATGCAATCATATTTTACAAGGATAACAACTGCAGTTCTCAAGGATCCTATCTACAAGCTGGTCCTTGGCCTTGATCTTCCCTGGATTATCCTTGACCACTTACAGTTTGGTCTGAGATAATGACTATGTCACCAAACCTTCACATGCTAACTTAGTTCAGAACCCACAACCACAATCTGCCGCTAGCAAGATTTCAACAATCTAACTGATTGCACTACAGTCTGTCCTAAAATTGAAGTTTGGCTACCTACTGCATCAATACACTTATACATGCTAACTTAGTTTAGAACCCACAACCACAATCTGCCGCTAGCAAGATTTCAACAATCTAACTGATTGCACTACAGTCTGTCCTAAAATTGAAGTTTGGCTACCTACTGCATCAATACACTTACACATGCTAACTTAATTTAGAACCCACAACCACAATCTGCCGCCAGCAAGATTTCAACAATCTAACTGATTGCACTACAGTCTGTCCTAAAATTGAAGTTTGGCTACCTACTGCATCAATACACTTACACATGCTAACTTAATTTAGAACCCACAACCAAAATCTGCTGCCAGCAAGATTTGAACAATCTAACTGATGGCACTACAGCCTGTCCTAAAATTGAAGTTTGGCTACCTACTGCATCAATACACTTACACATGCTAACTTAGTTTAGAACCCACAACCACAATCTGCCGGCAGCAAGATTTCAACAATCTAACTGATGGCACAAAAGCCTGTCCTAAAATTGAAGTTTGGCTACTACCTACCACAAGATATCAATAGTCTAACTATTTCATGATGATTGTGTTTACAAGCTTCATAGAATGGACTTATACCATCTTCATCTAGTAAATTAACATTACAGTTACCAGCTAATAATATATCTACCATTCCTTTATTACCATTATAACAAGCATGATGCAACGCTACTTTTCTACAATATAGATAATAACTGGCATTGATATCAGTCACTTATTACTGGTGCTTGTATGATATATCAGTGAATCGATGTATTGCGATATGACATGCCATGATACATGTATCGTATCGTGATGTGTATCGATACTTGGCAATACATTTTATTCCATAAAAAAGTGTGGATTTTTATAAGTTTTTTGATATAACAATTTTTTTTACTGAAATTGTTAGAAACTTTTTATAAGGCAGTGGACGTTAACCACTTCTATCAACTATATTACCAAATATCACAGTAATAAAGTTATGAATTAATATATATAGAAACTATTTATAAGACAGTGGACGTTAACCACTTCTATCAACTATATTACCAAATATCACAGTAATAAAGTTATGAATTAATATATATAGAAACTTTAAAGATAAAAAGTTAATTTTATCCCATTACCCCATATCCGCTATATGTATCGTATCGTGACTCTTGTATCCCGATATGTATCGTATCTCCTGTATCCCGATATGTATCGTATTGTGACTCTTGTATCCCGATATGTATCGTATCGTGACTCTTGTATCCCTATATGTATCGTATCATGACTCATGTATCCAGACATTATCGTATCGTGACTCTTGTATCACGATATGCATCGTATCGTGACTCTTGTATCACAATATACATCGTATCATGACTCTTGTATCACGATATGCATCGTATCGTGACTCTTGTATCCCGATAGGTATCGTATCATGGCATGGTTGACAATACTCAGCACTACTTATTACTGATATATAGAACATTGTATAGATGTTTTCCAAACTTTGTCCAAGACATTGATAGCATCGAATACCACTATTTCAATTTTCAGTCAGACATTAACATTAAAGTGATTGTATCTGATACTCCGATAGCGCTAATTTCGCCATTCAAATTTTCAATCAGGCCTCTATCATTCCTGTAATTCCATTAAAACTAAATACTTGATGACATCACTAATCACAAAGTTCCTAATATGATACAAGCTTATTTTTCAATTAGTGATGTCATCAAAACCACACTTTGGAATATTCATAAGCTGGAAAAAAAGTGTTCTCATCTCTACTTTTGTTTATATGACCTTCACCCCTTCTTCATTCCTGATTGGTCATATATTATTAGCACCAATCTCATTTCCACGCCCACAAACTAATAGTATCAGACTTAGTTTTAATACGGGTTAATAAGACCATGTCAAAATCTGTATTCGGGTGATAATAATCTTACCCATGATTATTTGGTATATCAGTATTGGCACCATGTTGAGCTAATATTCGAACTATTTCAGTATTATTCATCTCAGCAGCTTTATTTATTGGTGTACAACTGGCATCCCTGAATAAATAACAATAACAACAATCCCATAATCTTAGGTGGGATACTTCTGTTTTAAAAAAATTGGGATGATTATAGAAAGTCATTAATAATGTCAATACAAGGTGTAAAAATACCTCTTTACCAACCACTGGATCTTTTATGACACTGGTTCCCAACCCGGTGTGCGGGAATAGGGTGTCAGGGTGTGGCCAACTGGTGTAGAAGAATTTATTTTGATTTGAGAGAGCACCTCACATCATGATCTGGCTCTGATTGGCTGTCGTACAATGAAATCACTGTAAACTGTGATACAAAAAGGTGGCTATTGCAGTCAAGGTATAAGATGAAGTTTGTCCAAAATAGAGGCAGTAATTAAATTCTTTCTCACCTAGCCATGAATCGGTCTTTACAGCTACAATCAATATCTACATTAATATCAGGTGATGTTAATAAGTACTCCACGATATCAGTTCGCTCTGCTTCCACAGCCAACCACAGTGGGGTACAGGTATTATGATCTACAGAGTTCACATCAGCACCTGCTACCACTAGCATCTCTACTGCCTTCATATCTCCATTCTTACAGGCACAATGTAGAGGTGTCTCTAGAAAAGATAGTTCAAATATATCATCTGTGTTGGGTACATATATGTATATGTATGTATGTTACATTTTTTCATTATGGTTAAGTTAGGGGGTAGGGCTCGTTAAAGCGCATATCACGATACCTATCATTAACGGTAATATATCACGATATGCGTTTATATCGTGATATTTCTTAAGTCTGGTATTTGAATTAAAATGTTAATTTTTTCCATCCAAAAAAAAATTTAAATGTAAAAAAAACCAAGTCTTTAATGGCATGCAAAATCATCTGTTCAAAATATGAAGTTACTTATTAGAATCGTGTAGATGATCATATTTGGAAAAAATTTGACTGTATATCATGATAACTACCATATATCACAATATGGTGATATTTCTGTATTTTTTAATCAGGCAATATTACTAATCATATAAATTCCTATACTAATGATATTGATATCAATATATCACCCAGTTCTAATAGGATGTAATACTTATTCATGAACATCATTTACTTAATATCACTTTTCAAAAAGATTCTGATTTTCAAATTTTTCATAATAACAATTAGTTCAAACTCTGATTCTAGACTATTATATAAGCTTACATATTTCCAAATATTGTAGTTTTCACTCCAAACAAGTTAATAAGCAAACCTGTAAAGAAGCCATCTTGAACGTTGACTTTTTTGTTTCGTAGAATAAACTCTAGTACTTCATATCTTTTATTCATTACAGTAGCATAAATAACAGATTCATTTTCAAAATGGCTGCTAACCTGAAAAATACATTGAATATTTTGTGACTCACTACATAATATACACTTTGATATTAACATTAATGGAAAAGATGCGCCATTTTGAGTCTGAAATATATGTAAATAGTCTTCAGAAGTACCAGAAATGTACGAAAATAACATAATTCCTTTACAAATATCTCAAGCTAGGAATTTATTTTCCTACTTCTATAGATGATGTCTTTCCTATATATGGCAGTTTTTCAAGAAAAGACGACTCATCAAACGCGGATAATTCTGGACACACATGGATTTGAAGGCTCAAGTTTTGACATGACCTGTGAACACTGTTACTGATTGGCTATAAAAAATCTCATTTCTGACACTAAGGTACGATTGGTATAAAAAAAAATGGCGCAACTGTTCCTTTAAGTAATTGCTACATTGTACTTCCTTTCAATTTTCACAATTAATTCCAGCATTTTGACTTTCCATCGCCATGGATGGCACTAGATTTGAGAGTTCTGTCCGTTCAGGATTTATGGAATCAACAGAACGTTCAATAAAACAAGTTGATAATGAACGTGTTTCACATATGCTGAAAAATAGCAAGCGCAGACAGAATTCAAAATGGCAGAAAAGAAAATAAACAGTAAAATTTTGAATGTGACATACATACCGGGTAACCAATTATATACCAATTCAAAGCTCAATGTAGTCAGATAGTAGTATCATACCTACCGAAACCCCACTCTTTAATAAATCTATAGCCTCCTCTTGCCGGCCCTGTTTTATAGCTGAATGTAACATTTCACCTAATCCACTCCCAATATTTCCCATTGACAAACTACCAGTAGACCATTTTAAATGGTTGACTTCTGCAGTGAGGTTCACATTCTAAAAAAAAATTCCCAATAAACTTATTAGCTATTTACTCTGTATGCTTATAAATGCAAAGGGTTGCCAAGATGACAGACACCTAAAAGTAGCAGTATCAGGTACAGGTAGTGTAAGTTTTCCAGAAACGACAGTTTTCCTGTCATTTAAAGATGGGTTCCCTTATTTTCATTTATGTAGTACTTATATGAATAGAAAGTAGAGGTGTTCTAATGACTTGGAAAAATACCAGTTTGTCTCACATGTCCATAATTAATTCATAATTAAATTAGAAGAGAATTACCAGCAGAATTCCAATGAGTGACCGATCAAGAAAGGTTAAAAAGTCTTTTTTTGTTTATCCAGACTGTACATACATGGACATTTATGAGTGGTTAAAACTCTTAGTTATATGCAATGAGAACATAATGATAGGATAAAAAATATCCTAAACATTTTGTTTCTAATTTGAAACAAATCATATTTATATCTTGTCTAAGTCTTATATAACCCATTTAATTTATAAGCAGCATAAAGTCCATTAGTATTTACTTTGAACAAAGTACCAGTCCTTGTACCTGATACCATTGGTAATGCTGTACAAAATTACACACATATATAAAAGATTATATTACCTCATGGAATTCCAAATCGCTCATTGTCTATAGCATGCACTGTCCAAGACTTAAGATTCAAAGATTCAAAATAGGCTTAGGTTTATCACTAACAACAATGTTACATACAAATGATGTCTATTTATTTTCAACTTGTCAACTTGGCTATAATTCAGCTATTTGACTCATTTTGACAGGAAAAAACAAACAATCAAACCCTTAAGCTATGATTTCATCATTTCCAAAGGTTGCATTGACATCCATTTACTGTATCATGCAATCGTAGCATGATAACTTCATGGACATGAGTTAGGAAATGAGTGACTTCATTCTTTTGATGACTTGATGATATTCGTTTCTTTTTCATTTCAATTTGCCTTTCTTTTTTTCTATGATTCTATGTTCGGCTGGAATATTAGGTCCAGTATCATTACCTGTCATTGAATGTCGCTGTATTTTTTCAAATGCCTGTAGAAAAAAGAGATTTAGGAATGTTCCTTCAGCATAAAATCAAAATAACTTACATTTCTGCACAGAATGTCATTTTCTTACATAGGGGAGGTAACTCCAGTCAAAATAAGCTACGTTCAACAGTAGGAATCAGTTATTATATAAACGAAGATACTTTTGTACTGGCTGCGCCATTGGTCTTCGTTTGTCAAACTGTACCCGATCCCGAACCTACAAAAGCTGCAGGATATCTGAGATTGCCCGAATCTCTAAGATTTCTGCCCGAAAAACTTGCTTTCAGGCCTACTCCGCCACTGTATCAACTACATCAAAATGGCACCATACGCCATAAGATAATGATTGTTGGTCTGCTGGCTTAGACTACGTGACAAATCCCGTCTTCATTAACCCATGGTGCAGAAAAGAAGGATGTAAAACTCATTTCATTTTACGTGCCAAATCAATTGTAGCCTGCCAAATTATTTCCGTTAGTTTTCGGATATCTGCGAAAATCTCCATGAACGAAAATAACAGTTCTAACTAGGCCTATAAACAACATAGTACGCGCTATATTACAGTCAAGTAACCTAATTTCGTGGAAACCTATTATTCGTGGATTTCCGGAAATGATTAATAATTTACATGCGCGACCTCCGCATTAGTTTTTTTTTGATAAACATGGGTTTTCTGTACAATATCAGCTAGTAGAATGAATCCAGTAATTTCAAGCAAGGTAAAATGTATTAATGTATACTTTGACAAATACAAAATGGCGGATTTCACTTATTACCAAACGTCACCATTTTTTATCGGCCGAATTTCCTTATAATCCCAAGCGGTAATCGGAATTCCAGGTGTCGTCTGCTAGAATGTAGTCTAACGAATGAAGTCACGTGATCAACTAGCGGATTCCGTGTCAGCAGAAAATTTCTATGGAACACAAAAAGGACCATATTCTTATGTTCTTTCAGTGACTTTTAGCAATAAATCACGCTACGTATCATATTTTGTCAGTCACTATTTTTTTTTAAATCGTGGTTCTTTGAAGGAATTGTCACTAGTTATAATGAATTGATATTAAAGATAAATACTAAGAGAAGTTAATTATACCACCCGGTATCCATACAACGTGTTTTCCTCGACTTAATTATAGACCAAACATTTTACACGAAAATAGGTGACGCGTGTTGCCGCTGTTGCCGAGTTGGTTGCTCATGAAATATGGGTTAAAGTGAAGGATTCATAAAGAAAATCGAAATAAACCAATTTTAATTATTTTGTAGAATATCTGAGGAGACATCTAGGACATACAAATTTTATTTATTTTTTTTAACTTTGACGAAATTCGGTGTTGAATCGTTATATCCACGAAAATAGGTTACACCACTGTAATTCTATTATACATTATATTTACATCGAAGCAGGAGCCAGGTTTACGTCCGAAAGGGGAGGTGGGATATCTGAGATTAGTCATTATTTTACGCCCACATTATGATGTTTCCGAACGTCCGTCCATTAAAAATCAAGACCGAATCAGATTTCGACGAACTATGGTATGTGTTAGTTCTCGGATGAGTTCAATTTTCACGAAGTTCCTATGAACAGTTCTAGAGTTATTCCTCTTGACTAACATAAAAAACAGTAAAAATTGATGAGCAATAAAATCAGATTTTGACGAAACTTCGTTTGTTTATGCTTTGGGATGCGTTTGGATCTCGTAGTTCGATTTTGATGAACAATGTTTTAGTTATTCCCCTTGATTTAGTCAAAAGTACGTAAATATACCCCCCATCCCTCCTTAAAAAAAGCCTGACGGCCATGTCATCCCTTCACTGCAACTTAACACCAAATACTGAAAATCTGCTGACTTTGAATAGGCAATCTGTCCTGTTAATTCCAGTCTACTCCCTTTAAAAATGGTATAAGTAATCCGAAAGCGATCAGGCATGACCACGGATCAGCTGATAAAAAAGACTCTGGTGATCTTTGGAAAAAATGGCTGTATTGTATCATGATACTATTATGTTTTGGTTACTTAATCAAACAACTATACTAAGTAGATACTTGATTGAAAACTCAACAGATTCATTTCTGTCGTTAACTTGCATGTTGGATTTTGTGGATGTCGTCATTAAATAATTGAGAAAAAAAACTTCCTTAGGATTGTAGATATATGTGCTTCTCCAACATTGCCGTCATAAAGATTGGTATCTTCACAATGGCAAGCTATTACGAGGAGAAATTTGATTGGATTGTACGCCGGCGAATACAGCCAATCCGAGCCCTCAAAATACAAACTTTATAGCTGAGTATTATTCGCTAGTGTAAAGGCTACAATCCAATCTCCGTGAAACGAAAAATGTGTGTTTGTAGTCAAGGTATAAAATGTATTTCACTGTAGCTTGTGATAATTGTGATAATGACACCTTAGCTACATAGTAATTTTAATGTTTTT
>NW_008707226.1:275848-294189 GCF_000327385.1 Lottia gigantea | reverse complement strand
GCCCCCACTTACTTATGTGCTAGCACGTCGTTTGAATAACATTGGATAGAACCTGGGGTATTTGGGAACCCCTATTATTATATAATGGAAATTTTGAAAAAAAGAACATGAAATATATTCCCAGGTGTGGCAAATAATACTTTATAAAGACTCCTTGTTGACCAAATCAATTATTCAAGATGATAGTTATATCGATATGCGAAAGTCATCCTGTCTTCAAGCCAAACCTATAATCTAGAATATTACATAAGGGTCGGGTTGTGATCTAGGGATGAGCAGAGTGCATCTGTTTTGATTCAATTATTGACCAATTGGTCAAGATTTCAAAAGTAGCTAGCTTAACTTGATATGGTTATAACATTTATTGATAATTTGAAAATTATGTATAAAAAACCCAAATTTGACCTACTGGGGTACTTCAGGACCCCCGAGATTCAATAGGCGTTATAGTCAATTTTTAACCAAACTGGCCCCAAAATTAGTTGAAATATCCCTTACAAAGTGGTCAAAATGGTACCAAATAATTTTTTATTTCATTGGACAACTTTAACAATAAATAATATATGAATGTTTTGACAGTATGTTGTTTGTATTTCGGTGCCGAAATAGGTGTAGAGGGATTGGATAAGGGGCCAATAAGATAGGTGTTTTGGTCGTATCACGGCATATCCTGTCGGGAAAAAAATATCAAGAGTTGTTGGCATATTATTAGTGCAGCAAGGTAATTTCACCAGTCTCAACTGACCTGTATTTATATTGAACAGGTCTCATCTTGGTAAAATATTATGTACTCTTCATATTGAATATATCCATAAATTTATTTCATAATTTGAATTAATTTGTGTGTATAGGGGCTATTTTGACTATTGTATTTGGGGTCATTTCGACTAATTTTGACTTTTGGGGCCATTTTGACATGGGGACATTTCGATTAGTGCCAAATTGACTTTAACCTAAGATAACTAGCTTTAGGAGTATATTACAATTTAATTTTATTCACTGAAATCCAGTTTTAGTACTGCATTTATCTGGGGTCTAACTGAACCCCAACATACTAGCATGGTGTGTTTCAATTTAAAGGGGTAACATATCCGCTAATTGTGATTGTTGCACAGTAGACTGATCATGAACAGGTTAAAAATTCATTCAGCTACAATCTTCGATGGCATTTTGGAAATTCGAAAAAAATCTGTGCTGGGGTCCCGAAATACCCCAAGTTCTAGCACAATTGAAAAATCTGATTTTTTTTACGTTTTTTAACCAGATTATTCGTCAGAATGCACCAAATCAGTTTTCTCGGAAGAAAATCAACATCCCCTAGACACTTCATGAGAGGCTTGTGAATGTGACGCTTCAACAAAGTTGTCGCATTGCGAATTCAGACTCGATAGTCTGTCCCCTAGTGAAGCCAGTCTGTCCCCTATCTGTACCCCCAGACTCGAGAGGCTGGCGCCGCCACTGGTCCAGGCCCCCACTACCAGAAAAAAGAATTTGAAATTAAATCTAAAATGTAACAAAGTAATTATCTAAAAAATAACACACAATATGAAATGGCTTTTAAGTTAAGTTTGGGTTTTACCAAGGGCAATGCAATATTATTTTCTAATTTAAGAAATAGGGCACATGGTATGTCGAGTCATCGTGGCTTTAACTTCACTGTTTTTGGGGATTTATGCAATCCTTGGGAAGTATTAAATACCACACCCACGATTATTTAAACATTATGCAATTTTCAGGGAATTTTCAGGTATTGGAATGCCCAATGTCACCCGAACCTTTTACTTATTGTATGTCTGTGATAATAGCTACTTAAATACTTGTTTTTGCTTAAAGGTATACTAACTCTTACGATGATTAAAATATTGAAATTTTTAAACTTGGCCAAAACGATCCTTGTTCATCAGTGGACTTACCTGGTGCCATAACTATACAAAAGAATCCCTCTATATTCCAATAAATACATTAAAAAAATAATTTTTAAACATGATTCAATAATTATCTAGTTTAATGGATATATCATCTTATATAGAGATTCTATTCTTTATTCATGGCACCTGGTAAGTCCAACCGATGAATATACCCACTTGAGACTTTAAATTGTATGTACCTTAACACTTTGTACCTTGCCCAATTAGGTGCAGAAGAGTAGGCCGTATATTATTTCATTTTAAATACATGACAACTAACAATATGATCCGCTTTTTAATTTCAAATGTTGCTCTTCGGGTCTTAGCTCCTCCCTGATCACCGTCATGCTATGTAAAAGATTAGAATATATCGAAAACTTCTCAGGGAAAATATCATTGAGCGCGAACACTACTCTGTTTCCAAGAACATAACAAAATGGCAAGGTGCCAAAGGGAATTCTGGAGAATCTGGAAATTCTAAAAAATGATAAATTTCTGGAAATTTGAAAGGGTTTGAATAAAACTATTTTGCATTTCATATACTCTTCATTCTACGTGCGAATATTACCGACATTAAAAGTGAGTTTATTTTAAGTGAAAGGAAACCGTTATCATGTCTGAAAAAATAAACTATTCTTCATATCTTAAGGTAAGGATTTTGGAAGATTAATTATGATAGTTGCAAAATTTAATTTAAAAATTAATCTAATCTCATTAGACGTTGCTGTATGAATATACACTGACAATTGATCTACTTGAGGTCTGCATGATTACTAATAGTATTCTACTCTCTGACTACATTGGGCTTTGAATTGAAATTTTTCTCTCATTTCATACATATTCAAAATGAAATTGAAATGCCATTGGTCTTAGATTGTCTTTGGGTCTATAGAAATATAAGATTCAATGATTTTACGTTTAAAATAGACACACTTCTCTCCCAGTAAATTCACTGAAAATGACCTACTTTTTGGCTTGATAATTCTCCTCTATAAAATCATATTTACAAATATTAACTTTGACATTGGTTGATATTTTCATCAACCCAAAGACAATCTAAGACTCTCAGTGGTATTTTGTAGTTGAAATTTCAATTCATACGAAAACAATTGCCAAAATTCAATTCGGTAAACATTGTAGACAGAGTTCAGTTTAGTTATAATCAATTAGTTTATATTATGGCCCCGTCACACCACACTGCGACCATTTGCAATCTTACGGCGACTGGAAATGTACTTTAGGTCGCGGTCAAATGTTAGGAAACAGTGCCTACAAATTACTAACTTAAAAATACACGACTTCATACATCGAGTTATGTAATAATATTGCGTTCGAACGTTTTTACAGCGTCTGTACCACGGGTGTATTGCGCTTTCATGCCGCTCTCGATCACGACATTCTCGATTTCATGGTGTTCTCTACGCGTTCTAGAACATTTCACCGAACATGTCGAAAATAAATACCGTGACGTGGCGAAGAGTGGAGACAATGGCGATTACAGTATTACCCGATGTCTGGCGTGTCTTACACGTTTATAAAACGCTTATGGCAACTGAGCCAATTTTCCGTCGTAGTAGCAACTCAGTGAGAACGCCTTTCCGGTCTGATGGGGCCTTAAATTGACTTAATCTGAAGTTCCAATGCTTGACATCTATCTTATCACAATGAAACCCATCTCTAATATTTGGTTGTGTATGCCTACAGAACCCCCCTGACCTAGACAAATGAATGGAATACGAGTATAGTAAGTTAGTTGTAAGTCTGTTTCCCTCTGTGGCGAATTGATGATGAATCATTTTCTAGGTGAGGAACATTCTCCGAGAATTCTGTTCACCATTCTCCGAGAAAAAGAAATTTCTTGAAATTTTCACACTATTCCTTGGGAATTCTGCCTTGTGTGATTTATTACTTTAACACCGAGTCTTTTTCGATCAATCTTCACAATGTCAAGATATTTCGAACTCCGTCCTACACCTGGACATCCTAAGGCACTTCACTTGAATATTCTTTACGGAATATAAAGTTCATTTTATTCTGTAGATCAAAATATTAACATCGTTTCCAGTCTTTCTGTTGGGGGTTCTGACTGGCTAATTTCCGTCATACGAGAAAAGCGTTAATTGATGTCAAGGTATTATACGATATTCATAATACCTTGACATTTATACGATGAACTAGACGACGATCTTTGATTATAAAAGGCCCCGTCTCAAAAATAAAAGAGTAAAAATCGATGACGTTATCTCTACCAATTAAATCATTATGGCGCACACCGTCAACAAAGCCTTGCACAAGACCGCAATATATTGTTCGCATCCATACTGCAACTAAACGCCATACAAAAGTTCAACCAAGTTCCTCCAGAAATATTATTTGCCCCTCAGAACAATGAAGTCTGGTTACGGACTTGAGTAAAATCTGTTATATTTCGGTATTAATTTCAGCTTGGCACTGGTTACAGAGGTAATGTATCGGGATTATTGGACTGTGTTCATCGGCTCTCTGATCAACCGGAGGAACATCTGTTCATTACCGTTCATCATGGTGAGTCTTGCTAAACACCCTCATAGGGAAATAAAAGTAATGGACAGCGACTCAACTGGATGAGAGTGGGTTGAGCTGGGATGGGGCGGGGGGATTGGGGCCCCTCCCCCGGGAATTTTTTTTTTAACTTATATTCTCCTGCATTTTTTCTGCGGGTTGGGCCACTTACAGGTGTGTGTTGGTGTGGGGGTCCTTATGATAGTTGAGCCACTCTAAATGGAGTTTTACGTCCTACTTTTCTGTACCTTATTGGACTCGTGAAGGCAATCAACGCCATCAAAGTGTGTTATGAGGAAATTTTGCAGGACAGTGGCATGAGCTTCGAGGAATCTTTAACGTGCATAGGTTGCAATTTTATTGTCCCTTCAGAACGACTAGACGCTTTATTCATTTTAGCACCTCCGACACAGTCGAAAGTCAGACTGGCTACCGACTGTCCTTTTGCACGGCCTAATGGAATACGGGTAGATTCCAACAATTGGTAAGAACAAGACCGTTCCTCAGAAGCACCACATGTTAGTCTGCGATTGACGTGTCAACCAATTGTAGAAAACCAAAAACTCCTACTGATTATTTTTATTGTAAACTATATATTTTTTACAGGATTTGAAATATGGTTTAAACAAATTCTGTTTGACTTCGGCAGAGTGAAAGGACATTTAGATACAGCCAGAACAGTAAGTTGATATCTATTGACAATGTCTGCTCTGTAGCGGGAGGGTTTTAAATCCCAACCGCCCTACTACCTCTACCGCTGTATTTTATTTTTGGTGGTGAAAATGGATTATTGTTATTTGGACCAGGCATTGAATCAGATTCCATGACACTGACGTCACCAGAAATTCTGCCAAATTGAAAATGTTTCGTTTTGTAGTTTGAAATCTGCGATCCGTAAAATAAACAATTATTATTAGCGGTTGGATAGGTAGGGTCGGTAGGGCGTTTGGAATATATAACCCACCCTTCTGTAGCTGTAAATATTTGTACCATTTTCCTCAAATGGGAACGGTTTCCGGATTACTTTATCTTATGAACCGATATCTGAAGTTTCTCAAATTAGCGTTACTACAAAATGCTTAGCCGCAGTGGCTCAACAAGATGAAATGGGGCCCGTATATCTCCTGCTCTGCTGCATTATTTTCTTGGGTTGGGGGCCCCTTACAGGTGGGGATCACAGCCTCAGACGTGACATAAATGATATAGGGAGAAATAATGGTATGACTGAACTACAAAAAATAACCGTCTTTGGAAAATCTCCAAAAAAGAAGGCCTAGGTTTTCTGTCTCGACATCGGGCCACAACTGTCAAAATAGATATCAGAGGCTGGAATACAGGCAGGTGTTTTGGTCTACATTACCTGTTACCAACATTTGGTATCACGAATTCTGTACTAATGAGACATTCTGCCAAGCGTCACACAAATCTGACCTGACCAGCTGTGGTCGTTAGAAATCATGGTGACCGCGACCTATAGGCTACTGGTTCAGACATTATTGAATAGTACAGTAAACACACTGTTTCATGTATAGTATAGACACTTGATACTAGAATAAACCATTTCTTGGGGAATCCAAAAATGAAAGTAAATGAATGGAGTTTTACATTCTACTTTTCTGCACTTAAGCAGGCTAATGAAGATCAGAAACGCCATGCAGTGTGCAATAAAGGAAATTTTGCCGGAATAGCTGTATTCGCCAACTGAAAGCTATTTATAGTACTCTGTATGGTTTGCTATTTATTTGATACTATGTTATCATAAACACGGCTGAAATCTGAAAGAAGCAATCATTATATTAGGTTACAGTCAAAAGCGCAGAACAGCGACCAAAAAAACTTCGGGGAGACAAGTAGTGTTTTCGGGTGATATTCTAAAAATGATTAAGTTCTGAAAGAAAATCCGCCGAAAATTATGGAGAAACAACCTGAAATTTTCGGGCATACCAACCTGGGTGGAAGCATTTGGTTACAACTACAGTGGTAGTACAAAACCGACTCAATATTTCCCTTCAGAAATGTTACGGTCGTCATCATGAATTATCGAAAAATAAAACTGTTTCTACTATCATTGCAGATGGTGATTTTTGTTTAACGACCAAATTTAAACATTGCTTTACATAGATGACGTGTCATGTCAATTTGCCAGAAGATTTTTCTATAATTGTGCCAATCTTGAGTAAAACATTTGCCCGTGCTTTGACGAACAGATTATCGTGTTGCCGACAGGATTTATAATATCAAAAAAAATTTAATATTTGTTGCTGATTATTTTATCGTCTGCAAGACAGAGCGTCACCATCTAATAAGATTCCGTGTTTGTAACATTATGTCTGATCATAATATATTTCTCTATCATCAGTTCCCTCCCTTCAACCGTTAAAACTGACCCATTAAGTCAACCTTTTGGTTGTTGCCTTTCTATTTATTGTGTACGTTGAGCAGCAATTTAGGTATAAGACGAAGACGTAATAGCTTGATATTGTGAAGATGATAACCTTTAACCAAGAGAATCCGACCGTTTCCATTCAAAAAGTACCAAAGAAAGCAAGTCTGTCGTATCTCCCTGTCCAGTATGCTCGTATGAAGTCATAGCCTAGGTAAAGGTAGTGGCTCACGCCTCAGCTACCACAGGGACTGGTTGAAACAAGGGCTCCTATATACCTTGAGGAGAACCTCACCCCGAAGAAAAATTACAGAAGGAGCCCAACCCAGTAACTAATTAGAGATTTTTGTATGAAATTGCAAACATTGTGACCGTATATAAAAGCTGAAAAATTCAAAACAATCTTTACAATTACTTAAATATAGCATTCTTTTATATTTCAGAATCGTTGTGATGATGCAAAAGTTCAGGAGGAACTTGGTCAAATACCAGTTCTGCTGTTTAGAAGTCGCGACTTGCTCAGGGTAAGTTAGGGTGGAGTGGGCCTGCATTATGCTACTTCTACCATATATTAAACATTAGATTACAATTTCTTTTTGTTATTATTTTTCGTCGGTCTCCAGTGTAATCTAAAAAGATTTGTACCAAGGTCGCTTACTGTTGACGTTCATTTCAACCAATCACTGTGCGTCGTGTGGAATTCGTGTCTAAATATCGACTTAGAATTGTGGAATTCAAAGTACAGATATATGGCCAATAATATTATACTGTTTATAATCGCTTGTACAAGCATTTTTGGTTGGCGCAGTATGCAACCTTGCTATAAACCTCGTTAGATTACAATGGTGACGACAAAAGAATAATAACAAAACGGAATTGTAATCTACATTATTTATTAATCCTACCAAGTACACTACAGGATTCTGCTGTCACCATCGAAAAATTAAGAGGTTTTAAAAGATGTAGAAGATACGATGTATATCCTTCATAAAATCCTTTCCCAAAATTATTCTGTACACGTTTCCTTATAGGAGCCGCGGTGGCTCAGTGAGTTAGACGCTTGCTCGCTAACCTGAAGATCCAGGGTTCAATCCCGGCATAGATCGAGATAATACCTTCGGATTTTTCAACCCGGTTTCCCCATGTCAGTGATGCAGATAAGAGGGGCTGAGATGGAAAAAGCGTCTAGTCGTTCGAATGGGACAATAAACCGAGGCCCCGTGTGCTACAGGCTGTGCACGTTAAAGATCCTTCGACAGTTGGAAATAGAAATGAAGCAGGCTAATGCCGCTGTCCTGGTAAAATTTCCCTCATTGCACCCCGCATGGCGTTGCTCGTCTTCAGTAGCCCACATGGTGCAGAAAAGTAGGACGTAAAACTCCATTCATTCAGTCATTCGTTTCCTTACAGAATTTGCTGGAGAACTTTAACATCATAGAAACTATGGGGCAACTTGCTTTTATCAATTTTAGGTATGTACAAGTTTACAATTGATCAATCTACAATCTAGATTAATATACAATACATTATACAAACTGTACATAATTTATGATTATGATAACTATATTTGTAGTTTTGTGTACCACACGATGTAACCAGTGTTTAACTGAAAAGCTTTCATTAATGACCCTAAGCACATTCCTTTAGAGATGGGTTTCCTTATTTTTTAGTGTCAGATTAGTATTTCTAATGAATTATCATGTATTCTAAATCATATCATTATGTTCTTATTGCATATAATTAAGAGTTTTAATCAATCATAAATGTCCATGTATGTACAGTCTGGATAAACAAAAAAAGACTTTTTGACCTTTTTTGATCGGTCACTCATTGGAATTCTGCTGGTAATTCTCTTCTAATTTAGCTAATTATGAATTAATTATGTGAAACAAACTGGTATTTTTCCACGTCATTAGAACACCTCTACTTTCTATTCATATATAGCATTTTCATTTTCATAAATGGAAATAAGGCAACCCATCTGTAAACAAACGTTAAGAACTTGTTGCGAAATGTAAACATGATAATAAGTTCTACTTGTCCAATTTCAGTAGGGACTCAGGCTGAAATGTCATTTTTCTCAAGATTGCAAAGCGTGAAACTCTTGAGTCGGCAACAAAAATCGTCGACAAAGACTGTTCCTGTGCCCGAACCTTAGTTTACTGCTACTGATTGTTCATATAATATTATATTATAAGGAGTTGAAATTTAGACAGAAATTAGAGAAGCCATCATTTTGGTTCGGGAATATTTCTTCTTGATAATGTTTTCTGTATCTCACATCAACTTTGAAAGTGCATCAATTGATGAAAGAGATTGTAGAGAGGTTTTTCTAGAATTTGAAAATTTGACCTCGGGGTCAGTTGAAAAATCATGACGGCGGTTTACAACGGTCTATTGACTGATGGCGGCAGTATGTGTTCGTTAGTCGATTAAGTCCATCATTTCAGTTATATGTTATTATTTCAGAGAATTTTTAACTGGAGGTTCTGGTTTCCAAAGTCACCAATTCAGAATGATAGAGAATTCATTCGGACTCAAAGAGGTAAGTTCAAAGAAAATACACGTCATTCTTTGAAAAGTTTCGCCTGATATGTGTGAAAAAAAAACAATGTGCATAAAGTGATACTACGTCTTAGAATGAAAATTTTAAGTTCTCAAGAATGGTCAATATGAGTATATATTCATCAGTGAACTTACCCGGTGTCATAAAGTTACAACAGAATCCCTGTAAAATCTGTAAAATTCATTAAACTAAGTAATTATTGAAAAGCGCTTAATCATGATATTAAGCGTTTTTCAATAGTTAATTGCATATTTATGGATAATTACTAAGTTTTTTGGATTTATCGGATTATATTAGGATCCTGTTATATTATTTATGACACCAGGTATATCTACTGATGAATATATGTTCTTATTGGCCAAGTTTAAATTTTTTTGAATTTTATGTTCTTCTTTGACGTAGTATTCCTTTAAAATACATATTTAAAATATACTCTCAATTGAAAATGGAAGTTTAAACGGCTGTCATTTAGGTCGTTTTGGCTTTTATCCCACCCGATTTTTCCATAAAATTCTTTGCGTTGGTACTTTCATTGCGGAGTGATGCTCTTCGGCTGTATTTGAATTGTATGGAATAATATCAACGAAAAATGGAATTGTGCAAATAGATAGTGCTAATCTGACTGGCTTAACAAATTTTTTTTGTCGCATTAAACTCCATTGATTGATTTCATATTTGCTTCCAGGAAAACAGGAAGAATGTGGATGGGTCCAACTGTTGCATGGTAAGTATTATTAATATTATATGATAGAAAATCCGTACAAGACAATTCCGTTAATCAAAATCTCGTCCAAAGTATGGCAAAACCGATAGTAAAAGTTGTATAGTAGTTGACTCCTCCAAAAATAAGTACCATCAGGTGTTTCGAAAAGAGTAAGTAGATTAATATCAAGAGCCAATGAATTATTCTCCACAGTGACGTTTAGATTACAATTTCGTATCTTTTTTGTTTTCTGATATTTTTTGTATACATTGCAATCTAACACGTTTTCTAAAATAAAAAATTTGAATTATGGGATATCTAAACCTAAAGTAGAGAAAATTTGGGTTTCGATATCCCACAATTCCTTGTTTAATGAAGAATTGGGATTTACATCACACGCTTTGATTGGTTAAAAATATCACCATACGGCCAATCAGAGTTGCTTATGGTTTACAGACTTTCTGTCAAGGGCTTTCATTGGATGTATACGCTAACGAACAATCAAATCAAATAGCTGAGTTCACAATCTTCAATGATACAAGAAAGATGGCTATTGCAGTCAAGGTATAAGACAAATATCATAATAGCTTAAGATAGTAAAGATAAGGCTGGTGCAACACGTGATTTTGTTTGTATTTGTTATAGGGAAAGAGATCGACAGAACTGGATTATAAGAAAGAATTTAGTGGAGAACAGGTAAGAAATACATGGCATCCTATATTTATACTTTATGTTTCGCCATTTTTGCCTAGTGGTATCTTAGTCTCAGAAACGGGATTTTTTTTTAGCTAAGCTAATTAGTAACAGTGTTCGCAAATCACTGTCGAAATTTCAGTCTTTGAATCCATGTGTGTCCAGAATTATCCGCGTTTGAATGTTAAAACGACTCGTCAATTTAAGATACTCTGTGATTATATAGAAATAGTGAGTAAAATTCCTAGTTTGAAGTACTCTTAAAGGACTTTTCGATTTTCGTACATTTCGAGCACTTTTGAAAACTATTTACATATATTCAACACACAAAACCACACAAAAAGACGCATCTGTCCCTTTAATTGCTTATAATCATACTCAATGTAGTTATATTTTTATTATACATAACCTTCATAATAATTGTTTCAGTTGAAGGAATTGAATGAAGCTTTAAATGATACTATATTTGATAAAATTCAGGTAAGTTGTCACTCAGTTCCCTAAATTCTGGCACTTTTATGGACATTGGTGGGAGAGCTAGGGAAGCACCGAGTCCAAAAAACCGGGTTACATCGATTTCCGAAACCAAAAAAATTTTGACCAAAAAATGGAATTTGGTACCACAGGTAGCTACCTGTTGAAATTTGCCAATTTTGCCTTTTTTGAAAATCCAAACTTTGCAGCTTCACCACGGTCAAACCAGTTGAGATAGGATGATACTAGTTTCAAATCTTAGCTTTCCAATGCCACAAATTTGTGCATGTAGTTCGATTATTGGTGAACAGATTTCTTACTTTAAACCATAAAGTCGGCGGCATATCCCTTTAGTCCGAAACAACTGTCTCTGATAGATATATTGACAGTTATTGGCTGGATAACTTTCATAATAGCTATCAGAGGCTGGAATAGAGGCAGACGTTTCGGTCTACCCTTTTATTGAGTTTAAATGTTACAATGGCGACTCGTCAATTTCAGATACTCTTGGACGTACAGAGTAGTGAGAAAGTTTGATCTTTTGAAGGAATTATGCAATTTTTGCACATTTCTAGTACTTCAGAAGACTATTTACATATATTCAAGACTAAAATCACCCCCCCCCCCCCCCTCCAACCCTCCTTGAAAAAGACAAAACTCGAAATCTCGTAAAATAAACACGCTTTCATTCCATTTTGTGTCATTTTAAGGCAATGCTAGAAGATATTCTAGTTGATTATGGTCAAGAGAAGTTTATTGAAGAGTTCAGGACAGCTGTAATCAAAATGAATGGAGGTGAAACGGTAAATATATAAATTTAGATGAAATTACGAAGGAGGGATAAATAAGATCAATTTTTATACTACGATTAAAAAGGATTCACACGTGGACGTCGATGGCAACTTATTACTTGAATTAAAATGAAATTAATGGAATTTTATGTCCTACTTTTCTGCACCATTTGGGATAGATATATTAAATAACAATTACTAAATATGGTATACTACTCTTTGGGCTTATTTTACACAACGTTCCAACAATTTACATTATCATTATCAGTATCCATATGATGCACAATTTACAGTTGTTTAAAGATGGGTTCCCTATTTTCATTTATGAAAATGAAAATGCTTATACTTATATGAATAGAAAGTAGAGGTGTTCTAATGACTTGGAAAAATATCAGTTTGTTTCACAATGTCCATAATTAATTCATAATTAGCTAAATTAGAAGAGAATTACCAGCAGAATTCCAATGTGTGACTGATCAAGAAAGGTCAAAAATTCTTTTTTGTTTATCCAGACTGTATTTACATGGACATCAATGATTGGTTAAAACTCTTAATTATATGCAATATGAACATAATGATATGATTAAGAATACATGATTATTCATTAGAAACACCAATGAATCAAATACTTTTCTTAATTTGATAATTAGAGAATAAGGAATAAGGGAACCCATCTTTAAAATGTATTTATTTTTTTTTTCAGGTGGACCATTTAGAGTTTATGTTTAATGAAGAACGGTATCGAACTGCTCATATTGAAAGAGGTATATTAAATTTCATCGTCAGCTGACAGTGAGGCCGCCTTAAAGGAACAGTGGCGCCAATTTTTACCAATTGCACCTTAGTCTCAGAAACGGGATTGTTTTCGCTAAGCCAATCAGTAATAGTGTTCACGTCGAAATTTGAGCCTTTAAATCCATGTGTGTCCAGAATTATTCGCGTTTCAAAGTTAAAAAGACGAGTCTTCTTTTTTTGGATACTGCCTTTAACTCAAATTTCGACGGTCAACGGTGAACACCATTACTGATTGGTTTAGCTAAACAAAATTCCCGTTTCTGAGACTAAGGTATGATAGGTCAAAACTGGTGCAAGGGTCCTTTAAATAGATGATTGGAATTGGTTTAATTAGTTGAATGCCATGTAATAGTCATTCTCCGCAGAAAGGACATACATAAAACCTTTCCGAATGTTCTTACCATGAACGATCTTGAAAGAAATACAGTAATTTGATTGGTAAAAAAAACTAAATTTTAAATCAATTTTAGTGATTGACCAATCAGATGGCTTGAAAACTAAAATCATCTTAAGTTAAGTTTTCAAGAATAAGGCCCCTGGTCATAACGATACAATTTATTCCAGCAAAATCGGCGAGATTGAGCTACCTAAGCTATAAAGCTTTCCTTGGTGCTTTATTGGTTCATCAATTTCAAACGTGGCCCATGTACCAGACAGCCTATTCCATTTTAACATTAATTGTTGATTTGGACGAAGCCTTGATGAGTTGGCGTGGTAAGTAAGTCTCAAACTTGGTCAATACGAGTATATATTCATCATTCAGTTAGACTTACCATGTGCCATGACTAAAGAATAGAATCTCTATATAAGATGATATATCCTTTAACTAAGTAATTATTGAAAAACACTTCTTAGTTAAAAATTTATTGGATTATAGAAGGATTCTTTTGTACACTGATGAACAAAGACTCATTATGGCCATGTTAAAAATATTTTTGGTCATCCTAAGAGGTAGTATACGTCGTACTGTTTGGGTTCAATCTGGAAAACAACAAGCGGAGTGTATTGAGAAACCGAACGCCTGTCGATAGCATGATATTATTTGCTCATCTAGAGAACAGAACATATTCTAGTCGTTTTATGTTGCAGCCCGACACGTCAACATGGTACATAGAATGATTGGTGTTAAAGTGGGTACAGGGGGAACAAGTGGATATGAGTACCTTTCCTCAACTATCTGGTAAGCCTCATCATCGCTATAGATGATTTAAATCCAGTTTTTGTCGTGGGCATTTATCTGTGCCTTACCGAGCTGTCCATTGCAAACCTAAAGGCAGTCTGTTTATGCATGCCACCATCTTCTCAATGGCAAGCTTCTGCGCCTTTTACCCTGACTTCATTAGCCACTCGTTTCACAGAGATTTGTAACGACTTGATTTGATCGTGCGCCAGCAAAAACAGCCAATCAGAGCTCTCTGCAGAAAGACTGCTTTATCTCTGATAACATTATATTTTGTTTATCTCTGATTTCATTATATTATGTTTATCTCTGATAACATTATATTTTGTTTATCTCTGATTTCATTATATTATGTTTATCTCTGATTTCATTATGTTTATCTCTGATAACATAACATTTTGTTTATCTCTGATTTCACTATATTTTATTTATCTCTGATAACATCATATTTTGTTTATCTCTGATAACATTATATTTTGTTTATCTCTGATATCATTATATTATGTTTATCTCTGATTTCCTTATGTTTATCTCTGATAACATAACATTTTGTTTATCTCTGAATTCATTATATTTTGTTTATCTCTTATTTCATTATATTTTGTTTATCTCTGATTTCATTATATTTTATTTATCTCTGTTTTCATTATATTATGTTTATCTCTGATTTCCTTATGTTTATCTCTGATAACATAACATTTTGTTTATCTCTGAATTCATTTTATTTTGTTTATCTCTTATTTCATTATATTTTGTTTATCTCTGATTTCATTATATTTTATTTATCTCTGTTTTCATTATATTTTTAGTGACAGATATAAAGTATTCCTGGACCTGTTTGTTATGTCTACATACATTCTGCCATCCAAATATTTCGATTAAATTGGTGCAAATCGAGAGTATATCTATTTTTCTAGCTTATTGTAGACCTTTCTTTTTTCTGTGAGGCAAAAACCTGGCCAAGTATTTTTGAAACTATCTTAGTGTCAGAAGCGTTTCAAAAATACTGGGCTTGTTGCCTTTAAGTATGTTATGTCTTTCAATGCAACGCTTACGGTAGATTTCAAACTGTAACCACTGTAGACATCAAATAAGCGATATATTTAGTGGATATCATATTCATAGTTTTAATAATAATAATAATTACTTTATTCGCACACTCAGTGCACATACAAAAAAAAAAAATATACAAAATTCAATTCAAACTATTAAACATGCTATGATACACATAATTAATTAATAATTTCATCAATATTTGCGAGAATAACAAAGATTCTTTGTACAATACAAAATCTTTAATAGCACTTGTCAAATTCTGCATGAGGCATTTGCCCTTGAACATTCTTTCAGTTTTTTTTTAATGTTAAATGGATTTGAAACAGGATTTCTGAAAAAAAATGTATGCTTATTGGGGACACTGATAGCATCAGTTTGCACCATTCCAATTTTCAATCAGACGTCTGTGGTTCCAGCAATTCCACTAAAACTAAGTGTTTTATGATGCCCCGCAAAATTTACTTATATCACATAAGACGAGTTTTTTTTAGAAGAATTGAACTCGCAGACGTCTGATTGAAAATGGCAAGGGCGCAAATTGATGCTATCATTGTCCCCGATACACATACAAAATATAGAAAACCTCTTTACAATCCCTTTAAGCTTTTAACAATCTTTATGTCAAGATCAATTTTTTGTCACGAAGTCGGTTAGGGATTTGGAATCTTTGGTTACCTTGAACAAATGACTGCCTTTAAGTTAAGCTATTAATACATAAGATAGCAATATTATTTTTCAACCTGTTCCCAAAAGGTTTTGTTTTGTAAAGGTGCGAACGCACGAGAAGTCTTGGTCGGAGACTTTTGTCGCCGATTAGAGTCTTGTCTTGAGTTTCAACGGACATATGAGGAGACAAAAATCTCCAGTCGGTCGTTTTTCACCTTGTCGGTAATGCAATTGGAGCGGAGCATGCAATTAAAAGAAGGATTGGATGATAACACTATCCGAGACAATTATCAAACTTGTTTGATGTTATAAATCCTGTCGGGGACGCGATAATCTTGTCATAGAAGCACGGGCGCACGCGAGATTTTTTTCTCAAGACTCTAATCGGCGAGAATTATCTCCGACAAAGACCACTCGTGTGCCCGCATCTTAAGAAAACTAATATCGAAAGTGAAACTAGGATTTTAAACCAGGCAACTGTCTCGGGTAGTATGGAGTACAAAGTGCTTCAAATTATTCTTCGGGTACTCAGGGACAATGTTGTGATTAGGGTGGTGGAGAGGTAACAAGTTACTGTTCAGCGGAAGGCACTGGCACAGGCTTTGTGTAATTATATGAGATGTTGTGTGCAATTGGGACTTGTGCCTGTGTTTGAATCCATTCGATTTAAAAAAATTATATTTCAAAAACATTGTTTTGATTATATTGTTTTCTTTCGTTATCTTTATATATTTCCTTCCTTTTATGGATAATTGTAACAGAAAATATTTTGACAATATTTAGCTGATCAAACTCCTTGTTTCAGTTACCCGTAGTACTTTCAAGAACTGATATTTGTTGAATTATTCCCTTATTATCAATAAATTTGGTACACATATTGCTTTTTGAATATTTATTTATTTGCCTTTTTGAATATTTATTTGCTTTTTTTTTGAAATATTTAGTTTTTATTATTTATTGCACTATTTATTAGGTTTACTTTTAGTTTATTTTAGTTTTCACTTATAATGAAAACCTATATGTTATAACATAAAACACAAAGGGTATATTATGGTATAACTCACTTCTTTAATAACAAAGCACATAACACAATTTACACGTGTTGTGTTGAAACGTTATGTGCTTTGTTATTAAAGAAGTGAGTTATACCATAATATACCCCTTGTGTTTTTGTTACTCTCCACTTATATGTGTTGTGAAGTTTTTCATATTTTGTTTTTGTGTAAACGAATTACCTGTAACATAATATAGATCCTGAATATATTGGTTTCATCTGGTTTTTAAATTATTTAGTATTAATGTTAAAAAGTTTTTAGTTAATAAAGAATTTAGAAAAGAAAGCGTTGTTATTTCTGCGAAAGATCGAGCATTTGAGTCAATGGCGGAGCCAAAGGGGGACAGAGGGGTTACCCTATCCCCCCACCCCCTCGCAGCTCCGTAGGCATGTTTTTCGGTCAAAAATCTCATTACTAGGTTAGAAATTCTGGCAACCTCAGCAACACCTCTCAAGAAAACCATTAATTTTTTTTTAAAAATGTACCAAAGTAAGTATGTGATATTCTAAAAGGTTTACACGCAATATAAAATGGTTTACAACTTATTCTGGGACCCTACTTTTTCTGGGATCCTACTATACTGGGACCCTACTTATTCTGGGATCCTGCCAAGGACAATATTACGTCCTTATTTAGGGAAATGGGGCCCTATAACATCAATGACTTCCTATGTCGATGTCTGTAATCCCGGACTATTCCAACAGTCCGACAGATCATTAACATCATTAATCAGAATGCACGACCGTATCTGTTGAAAGAATAATTTCCGGAGAGAAACCTAACCCACTTAAGTCCATAGGCTCCCGCTCTGCTATGGACAGAAACTTCTTAAAGGGAAATATTGTCAAAGTTTAATATCGGTAAGATCGGATTCCGTTTAGTATTAAGCACAAATGATTCGGCTTTAAGGGTGGAGTATCACCGACAGGCTGCAGGAACACGAGGACCCCAAAAATCTCTCGTCGATCGTTGTCCACTATGTTGATAATCACGTGCGGATCAAGCATTTGAAAGGAAAATGAATCTGATTGGATGATAATGCTCTGTCTTGCAGACGAAAAAACAATCGGGAACAAATTTTTAAATTGGTTTGATATTATAAATCCAGCATGTCACACTTACTAAATATGATTAAAAAATAATCATAAGGACTAGAGCCACACGTGGCACAGAGTGGGACTTTGCAAATGTAGCAAAATGCTAAAGACTCTGAAAAAATCAACCTTCTACGATAATTACATCACGCGCAAGAGCAGTCTAAAGTTGAGAAGAATTGTTTGTAAGATTGTTATAACGGAAGTAGACAGCCCTCACAAATGAAAGTATCAGAAGATAGCCAAGGTCAATGACATTTGACATTGAAAGGGAGACGGTCAACAAAGGTCAAGGTTACGAGATACAAGTCATCCAAATTTTTAATTATATACGGCTATAAAACCGGAAGTTGAGATAGGACAGCAAATATAAAAGTATAAATAGATAGCCAATGTGAATGACCTTTGATCCTACAAAAATCAGGGTCAAAAAAGGT
>NW_008707226.1:274775-275675 GCF_000327385.1 Lottia gigantea | reverse complement strand
AGGTTAATTAGGTCACGTGCTAGAGTAGTCCAAAGTGGCGAATTTGGCTGTTTTCGGACAGCTATAAAACCGGAAGTACATGTCGGAGGTCAAATGTCAAAGTATTAACTGATAGCTAAGGTCATTGACCTTTGACCTTATGAAGGTCAAGGTCATCAAAGTTCAAGATCACGAGATATGACCCTTCAAACTTCAACCGGATGTTGCAAAAAAGCAAAATTGAGAATCGAAAAACGGCTTCCTAATGTCATGTTTTTTTTTTATCTTCTTTCATTTGACACCAAAATCATTTAAATCGGATGAGCCATTATGTCCGAATAAAAATCGAATCATTTCAGAAAATTCAAAATGGCGGCCAAAGTTTCACTTCTGTTCCGGATTTTTTTTTCTTCGTTTTTTTGTCATAACTTTGTCTACCTATCAGCATAAAATTTTTTGTCTTATACAAATTACACCGGAAGATATTCAACCGGAAGTGAACATCGATTTCCTGTTTAAACCGGAAGTGAAATTGAAAATTTGACTGTACCGTTTTGTTTACTTTCTTAAACTGTCTTTGCTCAATTTTTTTCAGATTAATCAGACAAAAAGCAAAAAAAATGAAAAAAATGCAAAATTTGGCAAAAAAAATGTCTGCGACAAATTTTCGAATTTTGAAATTTTGAAACGGCTATTCTTTCAGATTTTAACAGTAGATTCCAAAAATGCAAACCCAAAGAAAATCGACCGGAAAATACGACTTCTAGAGCCGATTATCTATTCTTGCACATATTGAACTGTGGCACTTCCGGTTGTGCAAAAAAGATCCAAAATATATTTATGCACATCGTCGCCTATATCTAAGGTTCGTGAACGTTGAAAGGTTGCTGCAACTATTGTAGTCTAAGCTCAGGAAGGTGT
>NW_008707226.1:270735-272710 GCF_000327385.1 Lottia gigantea | reverse complement strand
ATTTTGATTTCCAAACCTGTTCCTTTTCTTGAACTAAGAAGCGGAAACAACCGAAATTCTAAGACAAAGTGGCTCACAATATGAGGTAATTGTATGCAAAGTTCCATTTTGAACAAATGTATACTTTGCGAGTTATGCCCCTGGCCAAAAATGTCAATAATGAGTAATTAAACACGGAAGTGCCACGCCCAACTAAATTTTTTTTGAATAAGTTAATCAATATTCAAAATGTTACGTTATGTTCCAAATGTCAAGTTCCTACATAATAGAGGTCAACAGATATAGGTCAACAAAAATCAACAAAGGTCAAAATCGAAAAATGAAAATATCCAAATGTTAAAACCCGTTCCTTTTTTGAAACTATAAAGCTGAAACAACTGAGCTGTTAATACATACTGGCCAAAAGGATGAGGTAATTGTGTGCAAAGTCTCTTTTTGAACAAACGCATCCTATGCGAGTTATGCCCCAGCCCCAAAATGTAAACAATTAGTAATTCAACCCGGATGTGCCACGCCCACCCAATTTTTTTTGTCATAGGTGAATTCATATTCAAAGTGTCTAGTTGTATTCCAAATATCAAGGTTCTACATAGGATAGGTCATAAGATATATATACACCAAGATCAAAATGACACAAATATGGTAAAACAAAACTCAAATTTGAAAAAATCACCAATTTTAATTTTGCTTTAAAAAAGCAATTGTTCTATATCTATGTTAAGTGCATGAAAAGCACATTAGGAAACCGAAAATATTAACCCTCTAGGTTAATTAGGTCACGTGCTAGAGCAGTCCAAAGTTGCGAATTTGGCTTTTTACGGATAGCTATAAAACCGGAAGTACATGTCGGAGGTCAAAGGTCAAAGTATCTAATGATAGCCAAGGTCAATGACCTTTGACCCTATGAAGGTCAAGGTCATCAAAGGTCAAGGTCACATGGTGTGATCGTTTAAAGCTTTAAAAAAATTCAACCGGAAGTTGCAAAAAAGCAAAAGCGAAATTCAATTCGGCTCCCAATGTTTTTTGCGCAATCGATTGCGGAATACATTCACATCAAATTTGAGCATATCAACATTTACCCTGAGGCCCCATTTTGAGTTTTACAAAAGTGTGTTTTTTCAATATGGCGGCCAAAGTATCACTTCCGGTCTGGATTTTATTTTCTTCGTTTTTTTGTATTAGCATTTACTTACGATCAGCATAAATTTCGTTGACCTATTTCAATTACACCGGAAGTTATTCGACCGGAAGTGGATTGTACTTTCAATTGATTCCCCGTTTAAAACCGGAAGTAAAATTAAATATTTGACAACTACATATTATTTGCTTTGGTGATGTCCCTTTGCATATTAAATTTCAGATCAATCGATGCAAAAGCAAAAAAGTTGCAAAAAAATTGAAAAATTTGATCGAAAAAAGTGAGCGACGAATTTTCGATTTTCGTAATTTTTCAAGTGCTATCAGGTCAGAAATTACAGGTAGATTGTAAAAATGAAAACCCGAAGAAAATTGATGCAAAAATACGCCTTCTAGAGCCGATCTTCGACTTTTTGCACATGTTGAACTGTGGCACTTCCGGTTTTGCAAAAATGTTCCAATTTATATTTATGCACATCGTCTCTTATATAGAAGGTCTATGAAATTTGAAACGTACCTGCAACTACTGCAGTCTAAGCTCAGGAAGGTGTGGACGAAACGAAAAAAAAAAAAAAAAAAAAAAAAAAAAAAAAAAAAAAAAAAAAGAATTGACATTTCGATAACAAACTGGGACTTTGCTGAAAGCAAAGTCCCCCAAAAAAAAGAATTGACATTTCGATAACAAACTGGGACTTTGCTGAAAGCCACACAATGATCCAAAAAAGAAACTAAAGCCACACGTGGCACAGAGTGGGACTTTGCAAATGTAGCAAAATGCTAAAGACTCTGAAAAATTCAACCTTCTACGATAATTACTTCACGCGCAAGAGCAGTCTAA
>NW_008707226.1:238247-268702 GCF_000327385.1 Lottia gigantea | reverse complement strand
CGGGAAGTATTTATCACTTGTAATTACTCAAAATTAGTGATACGAGGACAGAGAAGGTATTATGTTTAACGCTAGGATTGGGAGGCACTGTTTTGCATGTCATATACCATTATTAGTTGTTATCCTGCTTGTAACGCAGAACTCATTAGCATGTAAGTTACGCTTATATATGCTTAAAAACAACCCCGCTTCTTTATACTCATATTTATACTCAAAAAACACTCGAAATATATTTGGATTTCACTAAACAGAGGTTTTTTGGCAGTTTTTGTTATTGAAAGATTATAAAATATAAGCCCCACTAGAAATGAGAGAGAGATCAGCTGTTAGTCGAATATCTCACAAATAGCTCTGGATAGTAAGGATAAGTCACCATAATTTTAAGCACAATACATGTTTTTTCGCTTTAAACTCTAAATTTTGAGAATATCATTTGGCTTCACGAATATTGTATTTTTTTTACAGTTGATACTAATATAACAGGTCCGAGTGCAGTTTTAATCGGAACCAACTACAATGTTACATGTACGTTAAGTAACAACAGGGGAACGTTTTTCAGAAATAATATGCATGTCACGGATGCATTTATTAATGACACTAGTGAGCGATGCTATGTGACGATCAGTGCCAAGTACGAGTGTTATTGTAAAAAGATATCAACGCATTATAATGAATTCCAATTAGTAGTACCAACAGGTTCTGGAGATATAGGCGAAACCGGGTGGTATTGTTCTTATTCCGATGGAAAATCTAACACCATTTTTGTTGATGTTTTTCAACCAACAGAATACAAAATGCCTGGTAATTTTCATTTTTTTATTCTTTGAATCGTGTCTTGTTAAGCATTGTCTAGAAAAAAATCAGACTGTGTAGACAATATACATGTCCGTAGGCTTGGGCAGTTTTAGGATGTTCGATTCCAATCTTCGCAAAAAATGCACAAAGAATTTAGAATATGTGTAGAAACCCGTTACTTGGCTCGGGTTTTGCTAATAATTAAGCAAATGATATTTTTCGGAATATTTGTACCGGCTTATACAGGTGAATGGAGTAAAAAGTAGTTCACAACCATTTTGAATCTCTACCTCGACTCTCCATGATTAATGCTCTTTAAAGTCTGCAAAGAGCCACCGGGACGCTCATGAGATTTCCTCTTTCTTTTCATTTGATAACTCAGTAACGATATCTCAAAAAGTTATACTACGATAAATAGATTCTCATGCTATTTCCGCTTTCTTTTCAGGGAATCAGAAATGGTCAACTAAAGAAAATATTATTATAGCTTCAATCCCCTGCTCACTTATCTTGCTAGTTGCACTCACAGTCTTGGTTGTTTGTAAAATCAAGATTTTTAAATCGAAGAAAATGAAAAATTGTAAGTATATGTATAACTATAAACGATGGCAATCTATTTTAAAAATTAGACCAATCTTTCGTTTTTTTTTTATTAGCCTTTATATTTAATATAGCCAGTTCATTTAGGGTCTAACGACTTTCCTCAAATTAACCTTTTGGCCTACCTTGATAACGTCTGCTTTAACCAATGAAATCTCTATCCTCTCTAGCGCTGGCATTTTGTGACGTGATGTTTATCAGGATAGGTCAAAAGGTTAATTTGACGAATGTTAAAGAAGGCTGTCGTTAGACTCCACCACTTAAATCAAAATTTATGCTCAAAACCAATGATTAGTGGATTTTTTTTATTTTTCAGATCTCCAAGAAATGACTATTGATGATAATAGTTTATATCATGATATCCAAGTAGATACCAGCAGCAGAAGTTTAAATACAGAATCTTCAACAGAACCCATATATTCCCAACCACAAAAGGGCCCTAAATATATGAAAGCCCGCCAGATCAACGCAGACATAACAGAATTAGAAGCTTGAAATTTCTAGTGGTGTTTCTAGGTGTGGGGGCTTCGTAAGTGCAACAGAATATTTTAAAGGAATACACCTGCTATTACGTTACTATGTAAAATGCAAGTTTCCCGCCAAAAGATAGAGCATAAACGCAAATTTACCCTGCTTCCTAACGTCTGCTTGTATAACAGAATTTCAAAGTGTGATTTGTCTCGCTTTTAGTTGCAGGTAGTTTCATAATATACAAGTTGCTACCTCTACCATAATGTGTTCATTTTACAACAATAATAATATAAGGATAACTTGCCAATTGAAATAAAATATCAAATTTAACTAATTGTACATCTCATTATAAATAAAATTGTAATTTTTCTATTTTTTGTGTTTTTATTTTATCAATCAGTAAAATGAAATGGCCTACTGAAAAACAAAAGCTGGTATAAAAAAAAACGGTACGAAAGTTTGGTTTAATTCTAATTAGTCTAGGTACAGTTTAAAGTGATTTGACGAACGTTGAAGAGGGCTGTCGTTAGACCCTAACTGAAATTGCTATATTTAAAACAAAAGCTAATATAAAAAAAAAAACAGTACGATAGTTTGGTAAAGCTTACGATTTGATGGCGAATATTTCCCTTTAACTCGAAGATTTGAAGATTTGGGTCGAATTGGCAATAACGTGTGGTCTTGGTATTCGAGTCTAAGCCAAGTTTCCCAGAGTTATCCAAAATGGCCGAAATTTGTTGAGATTTTCACTGCTGGTTTAATAGCATTGCACATACGCCCAAATCTTCTTTGTAGAAGGGTTGGTATTGATTTCAAATCACCAAATACTTAATGGATAGTTCTCTGGCATAATTTATCATTGGTTGTCAAACTTATGTAATCGTTAACTATTGTCTACGACCACGACTACATTGTGTAACAATGGTTACACATAATTTAAAAGCGTATTTTACAAATGATATTCCCGTATAAATTGAAATATCAAATACAAGATACTACTGAGTCATAATACTCTTAGATTGCCTTTTATAATTCGACATTGTCAATTATAACTGCATGGAGGTTTATTTCGATTGTCTTTATGAATTCTTCACTTTAACCCATATTTCATGAGCAACCAACTCGGCAACGGCGGCAGAATGCGTCACCTATTTTCGTGTACAATGTTTGATCTGTAAATAAGTCTAGAAAAACACGTTGTATGGATACTGGGTGGTATAATTAACTTCTCTTAGTATTTACCTTTAATATCAATTCATTATAAATAGTGACAATTCCTTCACAGAACCACGATTTTAAAATATAATAGTGACTGACAAAATAAGATACGCAGCGTGATTTATTGCTAAAAGTCACTGAAACAACATAAGAATATGGTCCACTTTGTGTTCCATAGAAATTTTCTGCTGACACGGAAACCGCTAGTTGATCACGTGACTCATTCGTTGAACTACATTCTAGCAGACGACACTTGGAATTCCGATTACCGCTTGGGATTATAAGGAAATTCGGGCTATAAAAAATGGTCATTTTGTATTTGTCAAAGTATACATTATTACATTTTACCTTGCTTGAAACTACTGGATTCATTCTACTAGCTGATATTGTATTGAAAACCCATGTCTATTAAAGCAAACTAATGCGGAGGTCGCGCAAGGTCGCCTTGCTCATGTAAATTATTAATCCTTTCCGAAAATCCACGAATAATAGGTTTCCACGAAATTAGGTTACTCGACTGTACTTGTTCACTTTTTTAAAATTTTTATTTGATTCTCTTTCAGAAACAGAATTGTATAGCCTACCAGTCATAGGAAATGAAAAGTATGATACATGTCATTAATCAAAACTGAAAGGAAACAATTTATTAGTTGAAAAGTGTTAATCATGCCTTCAAAGTTCAGGAAGTATCAGTCACTTAGACTTGTGGAAGTGATTTAGTGAATGTTATAGGCCCTCCATATCCAGTAGAAGAAAAAGAATGGACAGTTTCAATATGCCTCCTCTGGACAATGACAAAGTTGATTTGTTGATTAAATGCAAGAGTGAGGTGCCTGAAAATGAAAGAGTGGATTTCAAAGAATCTTCTGATGAGTCAAAGACTGGCATCAATGATTCCAAAAAACAGAAATATATTCCTGGTGGGCCTATAATATTTTCAAAAGAAAGACATCCAAAATTCAGAGATCTTGAAGCAACCGAAGAAGTCATTTGTAAGACTGAAATCATGGGTAATGAAGATCTTCTGACTATTTGCCATATGTTCAATTCAGATGAAGAAGATGACAAAAATAGACTTATATCTGACTTGTGTCGCATCAATGATAATAATGGCAAAAGTTTAAATCTGGCAATTTCAAATAATGATGACAAACGTTTAAATCTGGCAAATTCAAATAATGATGACAAGTGTTTAAATCTGGCAAATTCAAATAATGATGACAAGAGTTTAAATCTGGCAAATTCAAATAATGATGACAAGTGTTTAAATCTGGCATATTCAAATAATGATGAAGAGAGTATAAATCTGGCAGATTCAAATAACGATGAAGATAGTGTAAATCTGGCAGATTCAAATAATGATGATGAAGAGAACTCTGAAAGTGCTGAGCTTTCAGATTTAGAAATTACATTTGAACCCAAGTCATCAATCGAATACAAAACACCAACACGTGTGACTAAAATAAAGAAACATGCCATCAAATCTAGAGCAAGACCATTTTCTTGTGATGTCCGCAGCAAGACTTTTATGAATGAACACCAAAAAAACCATAGCCTTGATTCTGGAAGTATCAAATGTGACTTATGCAGTAAACCATATAAATCTGAACGCGCATTAAGACAGCACAAGAAGACTCACAGGGCTTTAGACTTTGTGTGCCAACATCCTGGATGTTTCAAAGCCTTTGCAGAGAAATCAATTCTAGATGTTCATTCTCGAAAACATTCTGTAATACACCCATATATATGTGAAATATGTCGCAATAGTTACATGGTGAAAAGTCATTTAAATTCTCATAAGTTGTCCCATTCTGAGAAGTTTGTCTGTGACTTTTGTGGTAAAGAATATACAGCCAAGAAAAATTATATCAGACATTGTCAGCAGCACTCTAGGGATAATTCTTTTGGGCTTCAACTCTGTCAAAAGGTCTTTAGCAGTAATGAAACTTTATATAAACATGTTGCTGGGCATAAAGATGGGAAAACTTATCAATGTGAAATTTGTTATAAAACACTTAAATCACTTTCCTCTTTAAACTTTCACAAGCGGTTACATTATGGCACCAAGGACTTTAAGTGTGAACATTGCTCAAAATCATTTGCTACAAGAAAGTACCTAATGATACATTTAAAGAACCATGACAGAGTTTTTCCATGCAAATTGTGCAAGGTAATATTCAATAATCAAAATGAGTTAAAGGAACATTTCAAAAAGTCTCATCATCCAAAGAAAGTTGCCTTAGAGTGTTGTCAATGTGGCAAAATTTTTTCAGCAAAAGCTAAATTTAATAAACATATAAAAACTCATAAAAGAATTGAACAAAATAGTGATAATGATTTCAGCATGGCAGGTTCCGAAAATCTGAATGATTCCAATGATTATTCAATGAAAGCTGATGATTCTGACAAAATGAGTACTGATGATGAAAATTCAAATGATGTAAATGATTCCAATTCAGTAAACACAAATGATTACTGGAGGATGAATGATTCTGAAGTTGGTGAAATGAATGATTCTTATTCGGTTGATATGATGAATGATGAAGACAATGATAATGAAGTCTCAGATATTGATAATGAAGTCTCAGATATTGATAAAGACAATGGTTATGAAGTTTCAGATAATGATAATGAAGGATCGGATAATGATAATGAAGTTACAGATAATGATGATGTAAGGTTATTTACTAGTAATGTGAATAATGATGGAAAGGAGTATGGTGGTAATGCAAAATCAGATCATGATGATGATGATGGACCTTTGACATTTACTGTTAATGGCTCTATAAATAATTCTTCAGAGAGTGATGATGATTCTTCTGATAATGAAGAGAGCAGTAGCGGAAGAGATCAGAAAGGTTTCAGAACTGATTCCAAAATAAATGTCAATCTTTACAGCTCTTTCAATATCAGCAGTCATTTCAAATTAAGCGCCTACAAAAAACATTGATCTAATTTCATGCCACCAGATATATGTATAATGTCATTGGTGTCATCTTAACACTGTCAGAGAGTGTGGCAAAAGGTGCTTTCAGGGGAGTATGCTAGGGCTGGGCGATTTTGGTTCAAGTGAATAAGATGATATTAATCATTAATCACAATATGGGTGATTCGATATTTTCGTTTGGTTTTTGATACAAAATGGTTTTTTCTTCTATCCAAAAAATTTTTCAATGTAAGAAAAAAAACAATGAATATCACTTAAAAACATATATGAATGTCATGATATCAAATATTAAATTACTTTTTATAATTGTGTAGATGATATCTGGACAAAATTTGAGGATATTATGATAAGTAACTACTCCACATATCGAGATGGTTCGATGTGATCCTTGGGTCGAATGTTCGTTTACGATTTTCTGTATGTCCGCTTGGGTTAGTCACATAGATCACCTCGCTCAGTTATCTTCAATGAACCACATTTCCTCCTGAGTACATCATTAACAGTGCTGAACTGACTCTCCACCAAATACGTGGTATGAAATGGCAACAGTAGATTCCTCCCCATTTCCCCCCCTCACAATAATTCATCCCCTCTCCATTTCCCCCCTTGCAATAATTCATCCCCTCTCCCCTCCTTGCAATAATTCCCTCCCATGGATTGCCATTTCCTTCCTTGGGGAGAAGGACTGGTCTAACCACTCTTGAACAGTATTTGTATTTCATTTTGGCATAAACTATGATGGTTTTTGATGTTATTGGATGTTAATTCATCAGAACATGGTTTTAAGCATAAACTTGTTAGATCATGGGATAGGTTCAAAAATATTGGTAGGAAATATTTTATTATTACTGGATATAAAACAAACAATATAAAATATTATGACAAAAGGTAACAAAATCAACTATATTATTGAATAAATAAAGGGATATAAATATAACTCAATCTTGGTTACCAAATACACTATCAAAGATAAAAAAAAGCTAACATCAGGTTACTATTCTAGTAAAATGAGTTGATGTCATACAGGTTACTATTAAATAAAATATAAACAGTTGAAATTGAAATAAATGTCAGGTTACTATTGAATAAAATATAAACAGTTGAAATTGAAATAAATGTCAGGTTACTATTGAATATAATATAAACAGTTGAATTTGAAATTAATGTCAGGTTATTATTGAATATAATATAAACAGTTGAATTTGAAATTAATGTCAGGTTACTATTGAATATAATATAAACAGTTTGAATTTGAAATTAATGTCAGGTTACTATTGAATAAAATATAAACAGTTGAATTTGAAATAAATGTCAGGTTACTATTGAATAAAAATATAAACAGTTGAAATTGAAATAAATGTCAGGTTACTACTGAATATAATATAAACAGTTGAATTTGAAATTAATGTCATGTTACTATTGAATATAATATAAACAGTTGAATTTGAAATTAATGTCAGGTTACTATTGAATATAATCAAAACATTTGAATTTGAAATTAATGTCAGGTTACCATTGAATATAATATAAACAGTTGAATTTGAAATTAATGTCAGGTTACTATTGAATAAAATATAAACATTTGAAATTAATGTCAGGTTACTATTGATTATAATATAAACAGTTGAAATTGAAATAAATGTCAGGTTACTATTGAATAAAATATAAACAGTTGAAATTGAAATAAATGTCAGGTTACTATTGAATATAATATAAACAGTTGAAATTGAAATTAATGCCAGGTTACTATTGAATATAATATAAACAGTTGAATTTGAAATTAATGTCAGGTTACTATTGAATATAATATAAACATTTGAATTTGAAATTAATGTCAGGTTACTATTGAATATAATATAAACAGTTGAATTTGAAATTAATGTCAAGTTACTATTGAATATAATATAAACATTTGAATTTGAAATTAATGTCAGGTTACCATTGAATATAATATAAACAGTTGAATTTGAAATTAATGTCAGGTTACTATTGAATAAAAATATAAACTGTTGATATTGAAATAAATGTCAGGTTACTATTGAATAAAATATAAACAGTTGAAATTGAAATAAATGTCAGGTTACTATTGAATATAATGTAAACAGTTGAATTTGAAATTAATGTCAGGTTACTATTGAATATAATATAAACAGTTGAATTTGAAATTAATGTCAGGTTACTATTGAATAAAAATATAAACTGTTGATATTGAAATAAATGTCAGGTTACTATTGAATAAAATATAAACAGTTGAAATTGAAATAAATGTCAGGTTACTATTGAATATAATAGAAACATTTGAATTTGAAATTAATGTCAGGTTACTATTGAATATAATATAAACATTTTAATTTGAAATTAATGTCAGGTTACTATTGAATATAATATAAACAGTTGAAGTTGAAATTAATGTCAGTTTACTATTGTATATAATATAAACATTCGAATTTGAAATTTATGTCAGGTTACTATTGTATATAATATAAACAATTGAATTTGAAATTAATGTCAGGTTACTATTGAATATAATATAGAATTTTCGAGAATATGTGGCCAGGTCCTGTATTGTTTTTTTGCCATTCAAAATGCCTTCTAGGCTACTGTTGATTCAGGTGGGTCTATAATTAAATGACTGGTTGAAACACTTCAGGATGGACACGTAGTCTATGGTTTTTCAGTGAAGTTGACTGACTATAAATTTCGCCACACAATTTACACTTGTAAGGTTTAATTCCAGAATGCACTCTTTTATGACACCTCAGACCACTACTATCTCCAAAAGATTTATCACATTGATCACAAGAAAAAGGTTTCTCTCCAGTATGTGTTCGAATGTGTCGGTTTAAAGCACCTTTATGAATGAATGCTTTTTCACAAAAGGAGCATTTAAAGTCTTTAAGATTCAAGTGAACTGCAGCTGTATGTCTTTGTAAATCGTACTTAACATAGAAAGTTTTCGGACATTCTGTACAATGGAAGGTTCTTTGTTGGCGACTTTCATCTGGTATCATATCGTCTTTATAGTGGGTATGTTCATGACGTAAGAGTGATGAATTGGAGCGAAAACGATGTGTGCAGATTTGACACTCAAATGGTTTGAAGTCTAAATGGATCTTTTTGTGCTCTTTTAACATACTGTGTGTAAGGAATTTCTTTTCGCACTGCTCACAAGAAAACATTTTTTCTTTCCAAAAATCATCATGATATTTCAAATGCGTCCTTAGAGATGCACGATGGCAAAATCTTTTTTCACACTGAGTGCAGACGTATGTTTTGATTTCGGAATGAGTTCTCAGATGTTCCCGGAGTTCAGAATTGGTTGGAAACGCTTTAGGGCATTGTGGGCAATTAAAGGGACGTACCCCAGTGTGAGTCATTTTATGTCGCCCTAGAGTAGAACGCTGTGCGAACGAATCACCACACTCGTGGCAAATAAAAGGTCTTGCTATGATATGTTTTCTTTCCACATGTTTATTCAACGAGTCCATATCTTTAAAAGTTTGAGTACATTCAGGACAATAAAGAACCTCTTTGGCATTAGTATTTTGATTAAAAAGGCTTTGATTAGTTATATTTGATTTAAGGAGGCTTTCACATGCTAATATGGCTGAACGGGCATCAAAGATAGGTTCCCTTGCCTGCCAAATACCATTCGAATGATCATTGTGTATGTTGAAATCATCCCTACTGCAAATATTGATACCCGGTATATGGCTGATATCAAAATCTGTCTTATCTCTGATGGGGCAATCATTTTCATCTCTTTGGAAGCTACCATTGGTGTGTACTTGATGATCAATGGTGTCTGAGAAAGCAAATCTATGGATGTTACCGTCAAATTCATATTGATCATAGTTGTCTTCATCTATTTTAATGGTGTTGTTATTCTCGCAGATGTTATCCTCATGCTGAAGAACATGGTCTTTTAAACTCTCTTCATCAGCAAATCCCAGAGAACACACTCCACATAGAAATGGATTTGCACTGACAGAACTGTTGTTGATCTTCAGCATGTCTAACTAATACAATGGGAACCTAAAAAAATATAATTTGATTACTGTCCAACAACGTTCTGGAAAAATATGACATCTCTGATATCAGTCCAAATTTCCTCTTTTGACATTATACCTTTTATAACACAAATGTCGCTTTGAAAACGTCAATAATGCCATGCAGTGTGCATTGAGGGAAATTTAGTCAGGACAGTGGCATTAACCTACTCTCTTTTGATTGCAATTTGATGAATGACCAGAAAGGTGCATAGCCTGTAGCCCACCAGACCTCGGTTTATCAACAGGCGCTTTTCAATGTCCTCCTCAGCATTTCAGGGGGAGACTGGGTTGAAAATCTGAAGGTATTTTCTCAATATATGCAGATTGAACCCTGGCCCTTTGGGTTAATGAGTAAGCATCTAAATCACTGGTGACTGAGCGACAAAAAGAGGCAGACGAGTGAAATACAGCATGGACATTTCAATCGTTAATGTGTCAGAATCAGTGCCTACCTGCAACTCTTCTCAAATACAAAGTTCTGTCAACCGCTTTTTACATAGAGCAAAGACCAATTCAAAGTAAAATGCTTTCTCCAACTAGAAATGACTCTCAAAAGTAGATATAAATAAAGTAATATACTCACAACAATATTCTTAATCATTCGATCCTCATTTCAGATAACATTTTAAAGCTTACTACATAAGTTTCTAGAAATTAATTAGAACTTGTCATTTTCCACCATTACCGGAAATGTAATTTGGAGTCAGACCACTAATATTCCAAATCTAATTTGTACAGTCCAGTTACGACAATTCGACCCGAAAGTGACCATTATGGTCTTGTATTTCAGTACATATGCTCAAAGGTTAACCAATGCCATACGCCATATCAAATTGTAGTTCGCTTTTGGTAACGTTTAATGATTAATTTAATATTGTACGGTAAACGACAACACGTTCACATAGGCTAACTGTTGGTCACATTCATTTCTTGTTCAGATCACCCTTGCTAGTACACATTCTGGCTTACTTTAGTCACAGGTCTTACAAGATTTTGTTTTACAAAACCTGGTTAGGATGTATCTCGTCTTAGACCCTATATAACATTTACTTTAGACATACAACAACTTGAAAAATTCCACCTATGTAAGACGCCATCTTGAATTCAAAATGGCGATCATTAAAATCACAGACACACTAGCTGGTGCTTACATAGACCTGTAGTCTTATAAATATACAGTTTTTATGTGATTTACTGTAACTATGTTTGCTAATTGGATAGCTATGGATGCTTAACTATACATTTTTAGAGTCAAGGGCGAGTCAAACTACATTTGGCCATGATTGTCGCCATATCAAATTCGAATATAATTGCAGAACTATTTTATTTTGTGCAGATAAATTCCACTTACAAATTTAACCCTTGAAATGAAAGAAGACATTAAAATCTTTTTTCCTTTTTGTAAACATTTTAAAATGAAAATATCAATGGAAAAAAAAAGCTTTGAAAAGATTATAATGGTAAAAAGTGTATGAAATGTGATGTCTTCATAAAAAAGACATTTTCATTTGCAAATTTGTCAGCAGTAGCCAAAGTCCCTAAAAAAGTGAGCAAATAATTGCCAACAGTGTCGCTAAATGATGACCATTTATAAGCAATATCTGTTAAAGTTACCTAATCGTGCGATGAGATAACTATTTATAGTCATATTTTTGTACAATGATTTCAAACTTATTTTGATGGTTGAAAAGAAACCAGTTAGGCTACAATTGACAAGTAATAGTCACTATTCAACAGAAGGCAATGTCACAGGGTGATTTTCTTGGTGTCCCTGTTTAGGCCCCGAAGTCTTCGCAAAGTAGTCATTACGATTTTGCAACTCTCCGTCGAAAATTTGAATTGAAATCAAGTTTATTCACTATAAAATACATAAACAATATAACATCATAAAAATAACAAAGCAATATACATCTAACTATATTTCAGTAATTTAGAGTTATGATCTTAGACCTGGGATCTAGACCAGTAGACCAGTGCATCTTATTGAACAGTTAGCTGAATACATTCAAGTATGTTCTGCATAATATATGTAATATACATAAAATTATATAGTTAATAACTGATTAGCACATAGATTTATTTGCATAGTCAATTTTTTTTTCAACTAGTCAAAATTGAAATTCTTCAACTAATTGAAAAAGTCAGTCACAATCTACTAGGGTCTGATAGTGGTCATGAATTACTATCCGACGAATATTTGCTGAATTTTCACAGGACAAAACAGAATTGGCGCACAGGTCGAAGTAAAAAAAGAAACCACTCAGATAAAAGTTCTATTTTCTCGATTTATTGTAATTCTCGTATAGTTTTAACGGTTCATAAACTGAGGCTGGTTGTGGCAGCGTGTTCCCAAGCGATGCATAATGATTTATTTCAATTGAACTTTGACCTGTAAAAATTACAACAAAATTAATGCAGTGAAAAAGGAGTAGACTCAAATGTCCAGGAGTTTTCAATCTTTTCTTTCTATTACACCTTTCTGTCTCCTTTATCGGTTGATTTACACTCCCTTCCCCTTTGTCCTCTGAATCTTTACTATTTTTGATTTTTTCCTTAGATTTCCCTGCAATCTTTATTAATTCAGAGAATATCTGACTGAATAGAGCAACTTAACTCAATTTGTACAAACAATTTATGCTAGACAACAAAGAGCTTCATTACTAAGAATTTCAAATTGTCCCCCTTGGAAGTTATCACCCTCAGATTAAAAAAACAAAATAGCCCCTCCGGATATTTACTTGCCTCTCCGAACAATCAAGTCTGACAATCGGGCCGATCTGGAGATGCCGACTTACAACGAAATGAAGACGATCTGTCATGTATTCGGTAAAATATATTAAACTACTTACCTTGTGTTGTGTTAGTTGGCGGTAATGATATTTGAGGAGTGAGATATCTGTCAAAAGAAACACATAGTTTTCAGGTCTTCATAAGAAGTCATTATTTCTTAAAGTTTGCTTTCAAACAAGGCATTTGGTTGGCTATATATCAAATTTTTACAAGGGAGATAAAGTGTATATTTAAAACATGTGGACATGTGTCAAGCGAATTCCAAAAAAAAAAAAAAAAAATGCCAAATGATGTCAAGGTATTAGACAGAGTTCATAATAGTTTTATATTAGGAAGATGGTGGTTATGAAGAATTATAAATGAAGATTGAGAAAAGAAGAATTGGTAACAGAAGTAAAAACACCTACCCTCCACTATCAGCTACTATAATGTTTCCTTCTGTAAAATAAAAAAAAAAATTGTATGAAGAAATGTATTGAATTGGAAAGGCGTGATATGCTTATTAAAATTTACGTAAATCATACTTGAAAACTAATCCAGATCATAATGAAAAGTAGGGCTACGTTTTCGTGTGCTTCCTTTAAATTATTTAGCCATTTGATCTCTGATGAAATTATTTTTAAAAGTAATTGTTTAGGCAAATATCTGGGTTTTTTTTTCGACGACACATTAACAAAACTATGCAGAAATCACAAGAAAGCATTTTATGAATCAGAAAGTGGTTTTTTGTTTTTCATAGATACTGTTTCATGTTCCATGTTAGACGAAATATAATGTGCTTCAACAGTTATTAATACTGAAATTTCTATGACGTCCTATAAAATTTTAAAATTTATTGTTATTTATTATTTATTTATATAATGGATCATCGTCTCCAATCCACACCCCCATTCGTCATACTTCCTTGGGGGCCGTGGTAACACAAGTGAGAAAAATTACGTATTCATAGATAAATATTGTCCAATCAAAATTGACCCTATTGTATTTGTCGCAAATTTCAGCCAAAAAAACAAATCACGCCTGATGACGCTTTGTTTGCGAACATAAACGAAACGAAAGCCGCATGTCATACCATATTTTGATGAATATGTAGGCTGCGGCTACGGTACAGAATTGAGTACGATTTTCGTTAAAGAACTGAAGCCGAGAGAAAATCAAACCTTCAAGCCTTCAATCTCTTCAAACGGGCGGCGTAACAGCGGTGTTGTGTTTTGCTTAATGACTTCATTTCTGCCAGATTTAAATGGCATTTCCACGCCCCCAAACAACGTGTAGCAGGCTTAGTTTAACAGGGTTAATAAGACCATGTAAAAACCCGTATTCGTGATACGATGATACTAGGTGTATCTAAATCTATGAATTCCTCAAAGATCACTTACCTCTCTTCAACTTTCTTTTGTTCATGAAGCAGTATAAAAGTAGTGCCGCAGATTCCAATATCATGCCTAGTAATAAACCTGTCACAATACCAATACCAAATCCCTCAGGGAAAGACGAATCGGTATATTCCTCACAAAATAAAGACTGGGTACTACTAGTTGTGGAACCCATTGTCTGAGAAGTACCTGTTGATGTTACTGCTGGCAAAGAAGTGGGTACTGTGGCTCTTTGTGTTGGTACTAGAGTGACTTGTGAGTTAGGAGCTAGAATGTAAAATAATTAACCGAATGAAAATCGGCACGAATTATATACAGCTTTAGGCTGCAGAGTACTGGCACAATCTTCATCTGTATTCCTGCAAAACGAACATAATCAGGAAATATTAGTATATTATATATAAAAAGAACACCTACCTCTTGTTCCTGCCCTTGGCAAATGACTTACAATAAATAAGGAAAGGGTACTTACCTTGACAAAATAATAAATAAATAAATAAATAAATAAATAAATAAATAAAATTTAAAATAAATAAATACAATTTAAAATAAATAAAGAAATAAATAAAATTTAAAATAAATAAATATAATTTAAAATAAATAAATAAATAAATAATTTGTAAAAATGTAATATATTTTTTCTTGTTGACGGTGATCAAAACTTAGTGATGGATATGCTTTTTCACAATACATTACATCTTATCACTGTAAAATAAATGGTATTTTATTCACTGTTATTATTCTTTATAACAAAATGACGTTTTACGTTTAATCACAATAATATATTACGTCAAATCACAATATGAAGTATCATACAAAATAATATATAACGTTTCCGCGCAAGATATGCGTTATCCCAATATATTATGGAGCATTTTATCACAATATCGTAGGCTTAATCACAATAATTTACGCTTGATCACAATATATTATTTATGACATTTTAAATAAATATATATTACACTTTATCACAAAATATTACGCCATATCACAATCTTGTGTATCATAACAAAATAATATATATTACTATCAAAACAATACATTACGTATTTTCACAGTAAATTACACTTAATCACAATATATTACATATGATCACAATAAATTACACTTGATCAAAATAAATTACGCTGTACCACAATAAATTACACTTGATCAAAATAAATTACGCTGTACCACAATAAATTACACTTGATAACAATAAATTACGCTGTACCACAATAAATTACACTTGATCAAAATAAATTACGCTGTACCACAATATATTACACTTGATCAAAATAAATTACGCTGTACCACAATATATTACACTTGATCAAAATAAATTACGCTGTACCACAATATATTACACTTGATCAAAATAAATTACGCTGTACCACAATATATTACACTTGATCAAAATAAATTACGCTGTACCACAATATATTACACTTAATCAAAATAAATTACGCTGTACCACAATAAATTACACTTGATCACAATAAATTACGCTGTACCACAATAAAGTTACACTTGATCACAATGAATTACACTTGATCAAAATAAATTACACTTGATCACAATAGATTACGCTGTACCACAATAAATTACGTATCACGTATTATCTAAATCATAAAAAGGTGAATGTAAACATCAACATTACATCGTTCATATTCAAGAACGCTACATGTTAATTTATATCATCAGATAATCTTTCAAAAACACAAAGTTTTGGTTTATTATCAATATAATTTAAAGGGACAAATTCTTCGGGGGTTGATTTGGGTCTTGAATATATGTAAATTGTCCAAGTTTTAGAAATGTACAAAAATCAATAATACCTCAAACTAGCAATTTCACGTTCTATATATATGGCTTTTCTATATATATCACAGAGTATCTTAAAAAGAAGAGTCGTCATTTTAACATTCAAACGCGGATAATTCTGGATACACATGGATTTGAGGGCCAGAGCTGTTAACACTATTACAAAATTGGCGAACCTGTACCTATAAGATGTTTTCTGTCGAATTAAACTTATTCCATCTTTCAAATTTAAACGCAGAGGATGATGCTCTAGCAGTTCTATCAAAATGCTACGATGATTGTCAACCAATATCATTTACCTTTCATTGAAATTAATACATCCACGATCATCACCGAGTTCATATCACAAATTAAAACTAGTTTCACTTAACTGGGCTTTAAATTCATCTGAATAATACTTAAAACTATATCTTTATATGCCCATATAAGGATTTACATAGGATACAAGTCCGGAAACAGATAATCTACAATTTCCCCTGTACTCTTATGATTATATGATAAAATTACAGGAAATTAATTTGTAGGACGAGCTGGGTCATTTTGTCCGCTTTAAAGACGATGAAATCATTAAAATCATTAAATTTCATTTACATCCACCAGCGCCTCAGTTGATATATAAACATCGTCAGAATAAAATGAAAAAAAAAAGTGCTATTTTTTTAGTTTTATGTCGATTTTCGTTTTCTGTGGCTCCAGTAAACCTGACGAGATTATGACGTCATTATCGCATGTACCATTTGACTTTATTTGTTTTTTGTCTACGATACACATAAATAGATCAGATAACACGCGTAGTAAGTAATTTTGAACTTTGAACAATGGTTAAGTTACATTATGGTATGAACGTGGGTTTTTGTTATAATGGATTTTAAGGCCGGTACAATCCAGAGCTGATAGGAAAAATATATATAGAAAAAAAATAATTGGTTGTAGAATCATCTAATATTTTCTTCTTCAGTACACTTAAAATTACAGAATATTTCACAAGAATGACACGAAACGAAACTAATATAACAGAATTTCACTTAAATTCATACGACTAGATCTTCAGTTTGAATTCAAAAAAGGTTAACTACGAATAATATATATCTAGTTTGTTAGTTTGTAAAAGTATCCCCCCTTGTTTAATTTTGTCGTTGAGATGGTCTTATTTAAAGCAATAGTAAACTTTGGATATCCTTTTTTCATTAATGACCGACTAAATCAAACAATTTATACTGATAATTTAACTATCTCAAATAATAGATAATAAGGTTTATTCATTTCTAAATTGAACCCTGATCTTTGCCCCAAAATGTCACATTACGTCATAGCCCCACATCATCAAATGTGACGATTTGGTTAACAAGTGTGATGTTATTTTTGATATAAAACTCTTGGATAAATTGACGGTGTTTTATGAACCAACAAGGTAAGGGTTACCCCAAAAAATAAATAAGATGCCGATCATTTGATAATGAACTTATTTAAAAGAAATAACAGGTTATGTATACTTTTTGAAAGGAATGTCGAGCTGACAAACCGAGTCGCAGAATGGATTCAAAAGCAAGGAGTAGCTTGGGCGCCAGTGGGGGTATGTGCAGGGAGAGAAAAGTGTCAGAATGCACCTAATTTTTTCTATTTTTACATTGTCTTTTTGGAGAACCCCCTCGAACGCTCCATGGGAGGCCTGTGACTATGGTCATTTCACTGAGCTGCCGAATTTGGAAACTCAACCTCAACATTTGTCACCTCTATTTGTACCTCCGTCTAGGGAAGCTGTTGCAGCCACTGGAAATGAGATCATATTTTAGCTGTGTGATCTCTATTCAAAATGTATCAACCGAATATCAGCTGATCCACTTGGTCAAGCATGCCTCACCTCGTCAATGTCATCCCAAGATGGATGACACGCTATAGGAATAACTACAATGTCATCTTCTATTCATTAGTCAGAATTTCATATAATATAATGACGGTTTGTGTCTTACGAGCGTAGGAAATGATCTAGGCATAATGTAGATTTAGTCAATGAACCGAAGGATTGTGATTACATTAAACTTGCGACACATATCAGACGTTGGCTTAAAGTGAATTTCAATTCTCAAGAATGGTCAATATGAGTATATATTCATCAGTCAACTTACCTGGTGTCTTAAAATTACTACAGAATCCCTGTAAAATCTGAAAAATTGGAAAATTCATAAAACTGAGTAATTATTGAAAAAATGCTTAATCTTAATATTAAGTGTTTTTCAATTGCATATAACTTTATGGTCAACTTTAGTCTTGTCATTTCCTGATTATGAATGGCGTAAAATTGACGGGAAATTGAGAAAGAAAGTACTTGAATCAATGTAGACATCTGACCTTTGACACAAATAAAACAGAATCATTGATGTAAACCCTCCGTTGTAATATAAAATCAAAGCCTGAGTTTAAAATAAAGAACGGGAAAATTAGAAAACCCTAGATTACTTAAATCCACGAGTTCCTTCCCTTGTGAGCCGCGAAAACTCGGTGAGGCGATTTCACTCTTGAAAATCTAGAACCTAGACCCGCAGAATATCTTTTTATATACATGTATATTACATGTATATAAAACTAGTGGATACTGTCAGTGACGTAGGCACGAGGAACTGACATAGAAATAGCGTCCACTAAATAGAAAGGGCCAACAAATCGAAGCCAATCGTACTCATTATCGCAATCAAAAGCAAAAAGTAGAACTTAAACCTTATTTGATTTTATTTTTCGGATTCTTTCCCTTTCCCCAAAAATTAAAATTGGACATAAACTGGAAACATATGCGAAATTTACCATACGACGTGCGTGAGTGCCCCTGTGCAACATTTTTTTCAAATTTCAAGTCATTAACCGATATTCAGGAAACCCAAACCAAGACGTACAGGACCATATTCACCAATATATATATATACATGTACACCCATTATATATGTACCCATTAATTCATATGAAGAAAATTTCATTAGCCAATTATTTATTTCCATCTCTAGTCGAATCGTCGTCTACCCTTGCACTTGGAGAAATGTTTGGGTAGTTGGAGACGGATCTACTCACGCCTTACATAATCGTCATTCTGTCACTCCGTCACTATTCTGAGTGTCAACATATTTTGGTGCATACCGAAAAATTGAATTCTTTGGTAGTGAATAACATTCTGCAGAGATTAAGTGCTTCAAGTGATGACAATGAAGCTGCTGTCAGGGTAAAACCATTAGGTACTCTCAACAATGATATTCACACAAGTCCTGTTTCCTCTCTCTCTCTCTCTCTCTCTCTCTCTCTCTCTCTCACACACACATTATTACTCTAATGCAACTACCATCTTTTTTTTCAATATTCAGAAGGAAAAATGAAGTATGAATCTCTGGGTTTGCTACATGAGCTGTTTACCAAACAAGCCTTAAAGACACCCGACAGGATCGCCGTACATGCCGTGGATGACCGAGAAGTCACATTTAAAGAACTGAATGATTGGACGGACATTCTTGCCACAGCTTTACAGAATAGAGGGGTACTACCAAATACCCCGGTTGGTCTCTATCTAGAAAAAGGCATCGAGTTCGTCATCACCTACATCGCCGCTTTAAAATCAGGTAAAGCAACAAAATCTATCAAATCTCCCATAAAGTAGTTTTATGTACGTATCGTTGACACCGAGTTCTTCACCACCTTCATCGCCGCTTTAAAATCAGGTAAAGCCACAAAATCAATCAAATCCATAATTTTATGTACTTATTGAAGACATTGATGGACCAAATTCGAGTTCGCATCAAACATTTGAGCAAAGGAACATGACAACTGCACAGGTTAATCATTTTGTCGTGGTTAGAATTACAGAATCGATGTTAAAATAGTGTTACCGGACTTCTTGCCCATATTTTTGCAGGTGGTGCATATCTACTCATAGACTCGAGTTACCCAAAGCACTTAGTGAAAGCCATACTAGAAGATGCTAAGCCCAATGTGGTCGTGACTGTACCAGAAACAACTGCTATACTAGAAGGTGGGATTTCCTATATTTCAATAAAACTTTGATATTACCTCATATTGCAGTACAATCAAATTAAAGAAAATAACGTAGATACAACGACGAGAGGTTAAATCTTTTCTTTACAGCTGTTAGGAGATTTTGTGACTCTAATATGGGAATCACGATGCTAAAGACGTAAGCATTATAAAAAAACACTAGAATTGGTCTGGTATTCCGAGACATTGTACATCCAATACGCTCTCATATGATAAGTGGCTTACCCAACACAATACATAAAGGGCAGCATCAAATTCTTGAATCCACACTAGTCAGGTACTAGTTCGCATACCTAACAACCACCAACGAATACATCCATAAGAACAGCTGGGATTCTGTTCACCGATCTTTCTGACCAACTGGCAGTTGAACGATTGTCAGTCAGAACAAAAAGGAACATTACCAAGTGGAAGTGTTAGCATCAGTCACTTATATCTTGTTTGACTGAACAAAATATTGCATCATTTTAGAAAGTGGTGCCAGAAATATCATTATTCTTGATAAAGTCTGGCAAGAAAGATTAGCTGCAGAAAATGAATCAAGACCTAAACCGAAATCTCCTGATGTCCATTTAGATTGTATGGCTTACATTGTTTATTCTTCTGGTACTACTGGCAAACCTAAAGGTAAGAGATGAATTGGACATCCAAATCACGAACATACCCCATTACACCAGGTCGAGTTTATGTGGAAATCTGTTGTTACTTATCTTTTGTCCTTAGGGCAGTGTACATAGCACATAGCACATGCAATGACTATTATGACGAACGTTCGGCAATACATAAATCCTTTTTAATGCTCATCGCAAAATGAAAGATTGCCATTAACGAAGATCGCATGGGAGGATTGTTCTCATGATATTCTTTTTGTTTCTAAGGACCTTAATCGAGATTTAAAACTTGTTATGGTCGCTTAATTGACTCATATTAAGTTCATGGCAGTGTAAATACATGGTCAGTGGTCGCGTTAGAAGGTGGTCGCTTATCAGTCGTAAATTATATTTCAAAGTTATTATGGCGGTTCTTTATTGTGGTCGCATATTGAAGGTGATTGCTTAATAAAGGATTCACTGTACATACATCTATTTATCTTCGTCCCTACTATTTTGGTTCTTTGTAGGCATTATGTGTCCTCATCGTGGCGCTGTATTCTCATATACATGGAGACATGAAGCCTATCCTTACCAAGATGATGACAGAGAAGCTTGTAATATTTTTTTTACTTGGGAACTACTCAGACCATTGTTGAAAGGTAGGCAGGTCTTCTGAAAATCACATTGGATCGCTTCCTCTAACTGACTTCATGATACTCGACAAGTACTGCTGCAACCATTGTTATCGATACCTCCTAAAATCAAGCATGGGCTACAAACTAGAGACCTTATTCTGGAAAACTTAAATAAGATCAAATCCAGCTTTTGAAAAATACAGTAATCTGATTGGAAAAATAAAACTAAATTTAAAACCAATTTTAGTGATTAACCAATCAGATGATTGCAACACTTAAATCACTTAAAGTTAAGTTTTCCAGATTAAGGCCTCAGAAGATTATGAATACCAGACCCGTAGAGTTGATTGTTCTGAGGGGCAATTAATATTTCTGGAGGGGCAATGGCGTATGCAGTTTAGTTGCATGGAATGGGTCGGTTGTCAGAATTTATGCAGGGAGGCAATCATTGTTTTCGGGTAGACATTTCGAGCACTTATCATGTCATAACAATATCTTGATCCTTCTAAGGAAGATGGTCCTGGTGACTGTTTTGGAGGTTATCGCCATGGTTTGATACTGTTCTCCTTGCATCAATTTTGTCCAATATCTCATTCTAGGAATCACTTTATATCCAATACCAAATAATGTTATATTTGATATGCCTATTGTCACCAATTTATTAGAGAAGAACAATATCACCAGAATGTTGGTAACACCGTCTCTACTAGAAACTATTATAAATACATCTAACATCGATCTTCAGAAGGCTTTTCAATCATTCAGGTGCGTGGAATTAACATTTTTGATGACAGAGCTGTTCGTCTAATTATCTTAGAAAAGAAAGAAAGAAACCGCTTTACCACTCTTTTAAAAAGTGACACACAGGTATCTTTCTACCACCTGGATCTTGGCCAAATCTCTTGGCATTGATCTTTTCCGGATTATTCTTTCCAATGTACAGCTGGTTCGAATTCCATTTTGTTTTACACGATGTACTTGGCAGATTATCCCTTGGTGGCATCATAAACCGCTGTTTTAAATTTCCCCAGATCGTACACTCTATTTATCATCAAATTCACATTTTCATATTCTTTCCTGTATACGAAACAGACATCTGTTGAAACTCGCATTCTACTCTTGTTCCAGACAAATTTGGTTTTGTGGTGAAGTAGTAACGACAGCTCTACTTGGTAACTGTATGAAACTATTTCCTACTATAAGATTCATTAACCTATACAGTGTATCAGAATGTCATGATGTAGCTGCCGGAGATTTAACAGAGATGTATGAAAAGGACAAGGTATTTGAGTCTTATGTGGCTGAGCTTATAGCGAGGGAAATCAACACGTTATCACCAACACAGTATTTCTGGAAATGGTCACTGAGTAATACAGGATACAACCTCTCTGGAAAAAAATCCAATGGTCTGGAAAAATTGAACTAAGCACTAACAAAAATAATTCAAATTTGTCTGGTTGACAATCAAGGAAGCTCATGGACAATCATCGTGTCCAAACCACACCCCCATTCGTCATACTTCAATAAGACCTTGTCAAAACCCGTATTCGTGATACGATTATTGACAATATTTTTTTGAAAAACCAAATTTCCACGGTTATATAAATATAAGATTATTTCGAATGATGATATTATTTTAAGGATACCTTGATGTCCAGAAAGTTTTGTCCTGTTGGTCAATTGTTACCTGGTGTAGAAGTTGTTATATTAAATGATGAGATGATTCCACAATCTATAGGTCTTCCGGGAGAGGTAAATCCAACTTACATTTCTGTTTGGTTTGACAAGCTAAACTACTAAAAATAATGTTTCTAAAATAAGTATAAAGGTTACTAGCTAAGGGATGTTGGGATGATGAATCCAGTTGAAGAGTAACATAAGGGGTTCCGACGATAATGTGAGCACACAAAGTCTTTTCGTTTTTCCTTGTGGTACTAAAAATAACAAAAAATCTTACCTTGGTAGAAGCTTTTGTAGGGTACTAGTTTAACTACATAGAAAACCTTTTATCCTTTTGTATTTTCAAAAGTATTAGAGTTCTTGTTTAAAGCCGTGCATTCTTTTCCCAGATTTATGTTGGTGGACCTACTCTTGCATTAGGTTACCTCAACAATCCTAAAGCACAAGCAGCCAAATTTATCAAACGACCAGATACTGTACCAAGTAAAATCGGTGACAGATTATATCGAACTGGGGACTGGGGATATGTTCTAGCCGATGGGAGTCTGGAAATCTGCGGACGCTGTGACTCCATGGTCAAAATTCGTGGTTACTCAATCGAAGTTCAGGTTTGATTTATTGGTTTAACTCACTCAATCAATTGTGTAATTGCAGAGAGAGATCAGATGATCCAGCGGGGTGAAATCTTTGGACTCGGAGCTCACATTCACCAGCCGTGATGTGCGCCTAGCTTATGGTATATTGCAAGGCGGCAAAGGCAGAATAATCACGTTCTTGACAAATCGCATAGAATTTTCGAAAGGATTATTAAGAAAGTTGAGGTATAGGCTTGACAGAATAATGACAAATCTTATAGAATTTATGGACGGATGATTAGAAACTTCAAGTATAGTCTTTGGTTGTAATTTTAGGCTGTAGAAAATGCATTTAAAAGTTTATCGTGTGTAAGGAACAGTGTAGTGTTAGTAAGAGGGGAGGAAGGAGAAGATAAGTACCTCATAGCTTACATTGTCCTCGATATAGTTATTACCAAGAAAGACATCCGACAAAAACTGAAGCGAAAGTTGCCGTTTTATATGATACCGTCCTTTATTGTGATACTTGAGAAGTAAGTGCGATTTCATAAAAAGCTTAGCACAAGTAAGTGCGATTTCATGATAAGTTTGGCACAAGTAAGTGTTCGTGATAAGTTTTACACAAGTAAGTGCGATTTCATGATAATCTTTGCACAAGAAGTACGATTTCATGATAAGCTAGGCACAAGTAAGCGCGATTTCGTGATCAGTTTAGGACAAGTAAGTGCGATTTAATGATAAGCTTTGCACAGGTAAGTGCGATTTCATGATAAGTTTGGCACAAGTAAGTGCGATTTTTGTGATAAGTTTGACACAAGTAAGTGTTTCATGATAAGCTTTGCACAAGAAGTGCGATTTCATGATAAGCTAGGCGCAACTAAGCGCGATTTCGTGATCAGTTTAGGACAAGTAAGTGCGATTTCATGATAAGCTTTGCACAAGTAAGTGCGATTTCGTGGTAAGTTTGGCACAAGTAAGTGAGAGTTTATCATAAGCTTGGCACTGTAAAAGAATTCTGTGAGGAACAAAGTAGCAGTTCGGAATCAGTAAAGAAAGCATGAGCAAGATATGCTTCGACCTCCTAATTAGATTTTTTGGAGTAAGCGCAATGATTTTATGTTAAGGAAATCCATGGACAGCTTTATCCTCAGTAGACTTTAGACTTAACTGCAATGTTATTTTCTTTAGAATTCCAATCTTAGAAGCGTCTGGTAAACTGGACACTAAAGCTCTTCCACCTCTAGATCGACAAACTGTTGGTGAGGATTCTGATGGGAAACCAAAGACACCAACAGAGACCAGTCTTGCTAGGATCTGGAGTCAAGTGCTTTCTATTAGTGATATTGATATTGAGGAGAGCTTCTTCGATATGGGAGGGTAAGTTGATGTACTCTATTCCGGTATGTGGCGGTCACTGCCATAAATCGACTCTTAATTCGTCCCACTAAAATAGGACGAAAAAAAAAAGCAAATACTAACAATCCGAACCACAGAACGAAACCCGAAATCCAAAAACAACATGATGGCGAAACATAAGTAGCAGCTAATGAAATTTTCACAAGAGGAATTATATCAATTATAAGCGAGCAAGTATTTCATAATGATCCTTATATGAATACTGAAGGTTCGAATTTCAAAAGGTTACCTTATTTATCTTGGATATCCAGCTCAAGCTTGACAAGGTCTCAAGTATGAATGGAATAAATATAAAATAACTTACGTATTTTTTTTTTAAAAATTCTATTATATTTTTTGCTATAAATTGCAAGGGAGAACGGTTCATTTAAGTAGAGCTTTTTCATAAAAATAAAGTTTGGGATTATGTCCAAAAATTCATTTTACCAACAAATATGTGTATTAATATACCACTGTTTCAAAACCAATCCTGTGACTTATATGATATCCTTATTCGGTTGTGTTTTGAAATTAAGCATCTGTTCTTCAGTCATTCTCTACTGGCCGCCCAGCTCCTGAATAAAGTTAGAGAAGAATATAAAGTAAATGTAAGCGTCAAAGAACTGTTCACTTTCCCAACGGTTCAAGGCTTTGCTAAGCTGATAGATAGCAAATTCGGAGTAGCTGCTCTTGACGACACTGATACCGATGTTCCTGTATTGGATTTACCGGCTGAAGTTGAGAAACACGACCAACGTTCTATAATGTAAGTTTTGTATGGATCTCAAATGGCATCTTGAACTATGTACTCATCGCATGCTTTTGAGAATAGATTGTGTGCTTCGCTTCCAAATAAAAGCCAATGATTAACTAAAAGTTTTATACCAATATCACGTCATATTTTCCATCATAAATATACGACCAAAGCAATGTGGGCCTTCATTCTAAATTATGGTCTTATAGTATAGATATGCAGCTTCGTGCCTTTTGGAGAACATTTCACTATGGTCATCATTTCCAAAGTGGAAGAATCTTACTGACTGGTGCTACTGGTTTTCTTGGTGCCTTCATTCTACGAGAACTACTCTTATCCACAAAGGTATTTTCAAGTCACACTATTTATAAGTCCATTTTTTTGCGGACCTGGTGTCTCAAGAGGTTTTGCATCCTCGCGAAAAAAGATTACGTTTTATCAAAATAGTAACAAAGATTGAGTAGAAGATGTGTTGCTTTGCTTGCTCATGGCGGAATTGAACTAACGAATGACAATCCGCCTTTCTTGCTTTTCTTCCTGAGCGGAAAGTTCAGTTGAACTGGGTTGACCTCATCCTTCAGCTGGTAAAGCAAATACTTATACACAGTGGCTAAACTACCAACGGGACTGGTTGAACGGGCCCCACTCCCAAAAAAAACAGGTAATTAATTGATTAATTAACAAAATTACTTGGAGGGAGGGGGCAACCTACAAAAGTCCACTGGACCCTACTCATCCAGTTGAGCCACTAGTTATACCCATAAAGTATGCAAAAGACAAAGTCATTGTCATGAGTAAACCGTTTGGTATCATTGATAATTGGAGGTCGGTCCCACCTCGTTATGTAACGGATGTGCACATTGAGACGAAACAAGGTATGCCAAAGTTCTTTTAGGTGCTTAAACTGTATCAACAATAATGTTTTGGTAAATGTGCTTTGCTGGTGCTTTATTATAGATGTTTGTATACTGTTTAATAAGAGACCAGTCAGACATGAGTTTGGAAGACAGACTCCATAAAACATTAATAACCTACGGCATCATTACCGCCTCCGAGAGTAGGCCCACAGAAGAACAACAGAGATGCTCTGAGTTACTGAAGGGAAGAGTTCGACTGATAAAAGGTAAACGGAAGGTCATCTTTTGCCATTGATGATCTTGAAGGGTTGACATAAGCTAAAACGGTCATTCTTGTCCACATAAGGTAGATGAATGACCTTTGCAGGCGGCAGTAAATCTGTAAATAATCTAATCGATGTTAGGTAGCCTGCTATGATGATCCTAATCCATGTTATTGTTGATTGTTTTATTGTGTTTTATTTGTATTCCATTCCATGTCTACCTGACTTTGGAAGCACTGAGCGTTTTAGTTTTGTCCATGAAAAACCGGATTTTTTGGCACTTCCGCAAAAAAAAAAGTGCTCAGAATTCACTTTTATGCACATTGGGGGAGAGCTAGAGAAGCACCAAGTCCAAGAAACCGGGTAACATCGATTTCCGTGACCAAAAAAATTCGACCCAAAAATGGATTTTGGTACTACCTGTTGAAATTTGCCAATTTTGCCTTTTTTGAAAATCCAAATTTTGCAGCTTCACCACGGTCAAACCACTTGGGATAGGATGATGAAATTTTGACAGGTACTAGTTTGAAATCTTAGCTTTGCAATGCCACAAACCGCGATTCCATATCTGCCTTACTTTGGAAGCACCGAGCGTTTTAGTTTTGTCCATGAAAAACCGGATTTTTTTGCACTTTTCCGCAAAAAAAGTGCTCAGAATTCACTTTTATGCACATTGGGGGAGAGCTACAGAAGCACCGAGTCCAAAAAACCGGGTTACATCGATTTCCGAGACCAAAAAAATTCGACCCAGAAATGGATTTTGGTACCACAGGTAGATACCTGTTGAAATTTGCCAATTTTGCCTTTTTTGAAAATCAAATATTTGCATCTTCACCACGGTCAAACCACTTGAGATAGGATGATGAAATTTTGACAGGTACTAGTTTGAAATCTTAGCTTTACAATGCCTCAAACCACGATTCCATATCTGCCTTACTTTGGAAGCACTGAGCATTTTAGTTTTGTCCATGAAAAACCGGATTTTTTGGCACATTTCCGCAAAAAAAAGTGCTCAGAATTCACTTTTATGCACATTGGGGGAGAGCTAGAGAAGCACCGAGTCCAAAAAACCGGGTAACATCGATTTCCGAGACCAAAAAAAATCGACCCAAAAATGGATTTTGGTACCATAGGTAGCTACCTGTTGAAATTTGCCAATTTTGCCTTTTTTGAAAATCCAAATTTTGCAGCTTCACCACGGCCAAACCAGTTGAGATAGGATGCTGAAAGTTTGACAGGTACTAGTTTGAAATCTTAGCTTTGCAATGCCACAAACCGCGATTCCATATCTGCCTTACTTTGGAAGCACTGAGCGTTTTAGTTTTGTCCATGAAAAACCGGATTTTTTGGCACTTTTCCGCAAAATAAAAAAGTGCTCAGAATTCACTTTTATGCACATTGGAAGAGAGCTAGAGAAGCACCGAGTCCAAAAAACCGGGTTACATCGATTTCCGAGACCAAAAAAATTCGACCCAAAAATGGATTTTGGTACCACAGGTAGCTACCTGTTGAAATTTGCCAATTTTGCCTTTTTTGAAAATCCAAATTTTGCAGCTTCACCACGGCCAAACCAACTGAGATAGGATGCAGAAATTTTGACAGGTACTAGTTTGAAATCTTAGCTTTGCAATGCCACAAACCGCGATTCCATATCTGCCTTACTTTGGAAGCACTGAGCGTTTAAGTTTTGTCCATGAAAACCGAATTTTTTGGCACTTTTCCGCAAAATAAAAAAGTGCTCAGAATTCACTTTTATGCACATTGGAAGAGAGCTAGAGAAGCACCGAGTCCAAAAAACCGGGTTACATCGATTTCCGAGACCAAAAAATTCGACCCAAAAATGGATTTTGGTACCACCTGTTGAAATTTGCCAATTTTGCCTTTTTTGAAAATCCAAATTTTGCAGCTTCACCACGGCCAAACCAGTTGAGATAGGATGCTGAAAGTTTCACAGTTACTAGTTTGAAATCTTAGCTTTGCAATGCCACAAACCACAATTCCATATCTGCCTTACTTTGGAAGCACTGAGCGTTTTAGTTTTGTCCATGAAAAACCGGATTTTTTGGCACTTTTCCGCAAAATAAAAAAGTGCTCAGAATTCACTTTTATGCACATTGGGAGAGTGCTAGAGAAGCACCGAGTCCAAAATACTGGGTTACATTGATTTCCGAGACCAAAAAAATTCGACCCAAATTGGATTTTGGTACCACAGGTAGCTACCTGTTGAAATTTGCCAATTTTGCCTTTTTTGAAAATCCAAATTTTGCAGCTTCACCACGGCCAAACCAGTTGAGATAGGATGCTGAAATTTTGACAGGTACTAGTTTGAAAACTTAGCTTTGCAATGCCATAAACCGCGATACCATATCTGCCTTACTTTGGAAGCACTGAGCGTTTTAGTTTTGTCCATGAAAAACCGGATTTTTTGGCACTTTTCCGCAAAATAAAAAAGTGCTCAGAATTCACTTTTATGCACATTGGGAGAGAGCTAGAGAAGCACCGAGTCCAAAAAACCGGGTTACATGGAATTCCGAGACCAAAAAAATTCGACCCAAAAATGGATTTTGGTACCACAGGTAGCTACCTGTTGAAATTTGCCAATTTTGCCTTTTTTGAAAATCCAAATTTTGCAGCTTCACCACGGCCAAACCAGTTGAGATAGGATGCTGAAATTTTGACAGGTACTAGTTTGAAATCTTAGCTTTGCAATGCCACAAACCGCGATACCATATCTGCCTTACTTTGGAAGCACTGAGCGTTTTAGTTTTGTCCATGAAAAACCGGATTTTTTGGCACTTTTCCGCAAAATAAAAAAGTACTCAGAATTCACTTTTATGCACATTGGGAGAGAGCTAGAGAAGCACCGAGTCCAAAAAACCGGGTTACATCGATTTCCGAGACCAAAAAAATTCGACCCAAATTGGATTTTGGTAGCACAGGTACCTACCTGTTGAAATTTGCCAATTTTGCCTTTTTTGAAAATCCAAATTTTGCAGCTTCACCACGGCCAAACCAGTTGAGATAGGATGCTGAAAGTTTCACAGTTACTAGTTTGAAATCTTAGCTTTGCAATGCCACAAACCGCGATTCCATATCTGCCTTACTTTGGAAGCACTGAGCGTTTTAGTTTTGTCCATGAAAAACCGGATTTTTTGGCACTTTTCCGCAAAATAAAAAAGTGCTCAGAATTCACTTTTATGCACATTGGGAGAGTGCTAGAGAAGCACCGAGTCCAAAATACTGGGTTACATGGATTTCCGAGACCAAAAAAATTCGACCCAAATTGGATTTTGGTACCACAGGTAGCTACCTGTTGAAATTTGCCAATTTTGCCTTTTTTGAAAATCCAAATTTTGCAGCTTCACCACGGCCAAACCAGTTGAGATAGGATGCTGAAATTTTGACAGGTACTAGTTTGAAATCTTAGCTTTGCAATGCCACAAACCGCGATACCATATCTGCCTTACTTTGGAAGCACTGAGCGTTTTAGTTTTGTCCATGAAAAACCGGATTTTTTGGCACTTTTCCGCAAAATAAAAAAGTGCTCAGAATTCACTTTTATGCACATTGGGAGAGAGCTAGAGAAGCACCGAGTCCAAAAAACCGGGTTACATGGAAT
>NW_008707226.1:235944-237010 GCF_000327385.1 Lottia gigantea | reverse complement strand
AGTTGAGATAGGATGCTGAAATTTTGACAGGTACTAGTTTGAAATCTTAGCTTTGCAATGCCACAAACCGCGATACCATATCTGCCTTACTTTGGAAGCACTGAGCGTTTTAGTTTTGTCCATGAAAAACCGGATTTTTTGGCACTTTTCCGCAAAATAAAAAAGTACTCAGAATTCACTTTTATGCACATTGGGAGAGAGCTAGAGAAGCACCGAGTCCAAAAAACCGGGTTACATCGATTTCCGAGACCAAAAAAATTCGACCCAAATTGGATTTTGGTAGCACAGGTACCTACCTGTTGAAATTTGCCAATTTTGCCTTTTTTGAAAATCCAAATTTTGCAGCTTCACCACGGCCAAACCAGTTGAGATAGGATCGAGTCCAAAAAACCGGGTTACATGGATTTCCGAGACCAAAAAAATTCGACCCAAAAATGGATTTTGGTACCACAGGTAGCTACCTGTTGAAATTTGCCAATTTTGCCTTTTTTGAAAATCCAAATTTTGCAGCTTCACCACGGCCAAACCAGTTGAGATAGGATGCTGAAAGTTTCACAGTTACTAGTTTGAAATCTTAGCTTTGCAATGCCACAAACCGCGATTCCATATCTGCCTTACTTTGGAAGCACTGAGCGTTTTAGTTTTGTCCATGAAAAACCGGATCTTTTGGCACTTTTCCGCAAAATAAAAAAGTGCTCAGAATTCACTTTTATGCACATTGGGAGATAGCTAGAGAAGCACCGAGTCCAAAAAACCGGGTTACATCGATTTCCGAGACCATAAAAATTCGACCTAAAAATGGATTTTGGTACCACAGGTAGCTACCTGTTGAAATTTGCCAATTTTGCCTTTTTTGAAAATCCAAATTTTGCAGCTTCACCACGGCCAAACCAGTTGAGATAGGATCGAGTCCAAAAAACCGGGTTACATGGATTTCCGAGACCAAAAAAATTCGACCCAAAAATGGATTTTGGTACCACAGGTAGCTACCTGTTGAAATTTGCCAATTTTGCCTTTTTTGAAAATCCNAAATTTTGCAGCTTCACCACGGCCAAGGGGATCCTCA
>NW_008707226.1:233497-235894 GCF_000327385.1 Lottia gigantea | reverse complement strand
AGCTACCTGTTGAAATTTGCCAATTTTGCCTTTTTTGAAAATCCAAATTTTGCAGCTTCACCACGGCCAAACCAACTGAGATAGGATGCAGAAATTTTGACAGGTACTAGTTTGAAGTCTTAGCTTTGCAATGCCACAAACCGCGATTCCATATCTGCCTTACTTTGGAAGCACTGAGCGTTTAAGTTTTGTCCATGAAAACCGAATTTTTTGGCACTTTTCCGCAAAATAAAAAAGTGCTCAGAATTCACTTTTATGCACATTGGAAGAGAGCTAGAGAAGCACCGAGTCCAAAAAACCGGGTTACATCGATTTCCGAGACCAAAAAATTCGACCCAAAAATGGATTTTGGTACCACCTGTTGAAATTTGCCAATTTTGCCTTTTTTGAAAATCCAAATTTTGCAGCTTCACCACGGCCAAACCAGTTGAGATAGGATGCTGAAAGTTTCACAGTTACTAGTTTGAAATCTTAGCTTTGCAATGCCACAAACCACAATTCCATATCTGCCTTACTTTGGAAGCACTGAGCGTTTTAGTTTTGTCCATGAAAAACCGGATTTTTTGGCACTTTTCCGCAAAATAAAAAAGTGCTCAGAATTCACTTTTATGCACATTGGGAGAGTGCTAGAGAAGCACCGAGTCCAAAATACTGGGTTACATGGATTTCCGAGACCAAAAAAATTCGACCCAAATTGGATTTTGGTACCACAGGTAGCTACCTGTTGAAATTTGCCAATTTTGCCTTTTTTGAAAATCCAAATTTTGCAGCTTCACCACGGCCAAACCAGTTGAGATAGGATGCTGAAATTTTGACAGGTACTAGTTTGAAAACTTAGCTTTGCAATGCCATAAACCGCGATACCATATCTGCCTTACTTTGGAAGCACTGAGCGTTTTAGTTTTGTCCATGAAAAACCGGATTTTTTGGCACTTTTCCGCAAAATAAAAAAGTGCTCAGAATTCACTTTTATGCACATTGGGAGAGAGCTAGAGAAGCACCGAGTCCAAAAAACCGGGTTACATGGAATTCCGAGACCAAAAAAATTCGACCCAAAAATGGATTTTGGTACCACAGGTAGCTACCTGTTGAAATTTGCCAATTTTGCCTTTTTTGAAAATCCAAATTTTGCAGCTTCACCACGGCCAAACCAGTTGAGATAGGATGCTGAAATTTTGACAGGTACTAGTTTGAAATCTTAGCTTTGCAATGCCACAAACCGCGATACCATATCTGCCTTACTTTGGAAGCACTGAGCGTTTTAGTTTTGTCCATGAAAAACCGGATTTTTTGGCACTTTTCCGCAAAATAAAAAAGTGCTCAGAATTCACTTTTATGCACATTGGGAGAGTGCTAGAGAAGCACCGAGTCCAAAATACTGGGTTACATGGATTTCCGAGACCAAAAAAATTCGACCCAAATTGGATTTTGGTACCACAGGTAGCTACCTGTTGAATTTGCCAATTTTGCCTTTTTTGAAAATCCAAATTTTGCAGCTTCACCACGGCCAAACCAGTTGAGATAGGATCGAGTCCAAAAAACCGGGTTACATGGATTTCCGAGACCAAAAAAATTCGACCCAAAAATGGATTTTGGTACCACAGGTAGCTACCTGTTGAAATTTGCCAATTTTGCCTTTTTTGAAAATCCAAATTTTGCAGCTTCACCACGGCCAAACCAGTTGAGATAGGATGCTGAAAGTTTCACAGTTACTAGTTTGAAATCTTAGCTTTGCAATGCCACAAACCGCGATTCCATATCTGCCTTACTTTGGAAGCACTGAGCGTTTTAGTTTTGTCCATGAAAAACCGGATTTTTTGGCACTTTTCCGCATAATAAAAAAGTGCTCAGAATTCACTTTTATGCACATTGGGAGAGTGCTAGAGAAGCACCGAGTCCAAAATACTGGGTTACATGGATTTCCGAGACCAAAAAAATTCGACCCAAATTGGATTTTGGTACCACAGGTAGCTACCTGTTGAAATTTGCCAATTTTGCCTTTTTTGAAAATCCAAATTTTGCAGCTTCACCACGGCCAAACCAGTTGAGATAGGATGCTGAAATTTTGACAGGTACTAGTTTGAAAACTTAGCTTTGCAATGCCATAAACCGCGATACCATATCTGCCTTACTTTGGAAGCACTGAGCGTTTTAGTTTTGTCCATGAAAAACCGGATTTTTTGGCACTTTTCCGCAAAATAAAAAAGTGCTCAGAATTCACTTTTATGCACATTGGGAGAGAGCTAGAGAAGCACCGAGTCCAAAAAACCGGGTTACATGGAATTCCGAGACCAAAAAAATTCGACCCAAAAATGGATTTTGGTACCACAGGTAGCTACCTGTTGAAATTTGCCAATTTTGCCTTTTTTGAAAATCCAAATTTTGCAGCTTCACCAC
>NW_008707226.1:231274-233447 GCF_000327385.1 Lottia gigantea | reverse complement strand
CACGGCCAAACCAGTTGAGATAGGATGCTGAAAGTTTCACAGTTACTAGTTTGAAATCTTAGCTTTGCAATGCCACAAACCGCGATTCCATATCTGCCTTACTTTGGAAGCACTGAGCGTTTTAGTTTTGTCCATGAAAAACCGGATCTTTTGGCACTTTTCCGCAAAATAAAAAAGTGCTCAGAATTCACTTTTATGCACATTGGGAGAGAGCTAGAGAAGCACCGAGTCCAAAAAACCGGGTTACATGGATTTCCGAGACCAAAAAAATTCGACCCAAAAATGGATTTTGGTACCACAGGTAGCTACCTGTTGAAATTTGCCAATTTTGCCTTTTTTGAAAATCCAAATTTTGCAGCTTCACCACGGCCAAACCAGTTGAGATAGGATGCTGAAAGTTTCACAGTTACTAGTTTGAAATCTTAGCTTTGCAATGCCACAAACCGCGATTCCATATCTGCCTTACTTTGGAAGCACTGAGCGTTTTAGTTTTGTCCATGAAAAACCGGATCTTTTGGCACTTTTCCGCAAAATAAAAAAGTGCTCAGAATTCACTTTTATGCACATTGGGAGAGAGCTAGAGAAGCACCGAGTCCAAAAAACCGGGTTACATGGATTTCCGAGACCAAAAAAATTCGACCCAAAAATGGATTTTGGTACCACAGGTAGCTACCTGTTGAAATTTGCCAATTTTGCCTTTTTTGAAAATCCAAATTTTGCAGCTTCACCACGGCCAAACCAGTTAAGATAGGATGCTGAAAGTTCCACAGTTACTAGTTTGAAATCTTAGCTTTGCAATGCCACAAACCGCGATTCCATATCTGCCTTACTTTGGAAGCACTGAGCGTTTTAGTTTTGTCCATGAAAAACCGGATTTTTTGGCACTTTTTCGCAAAATAAAAAAGTGCTCAGAATTCACTTTTATGCACATTGGGAGAGTGCTAGAGAAGCACCGAGTCCAAAATACTGGGTTACATGGATTTCCGAGACCAAAAAAATTCGACCCAAAATGGATTTTGGTACCACAGGTAGCTACCTGTTGAAATTTGCCAATTTTGCCTTTTTTGAAAATCCAAATTTTGCAGCTTCACCACGGCCAAACCATTTGAGATAGGATGCAGAAATTTTTACAGGTACTAGTTTGAAATCTTAGCTTTGCAATGCCACAAACCGCGATTCGATATCTGCCTTATTTTGGAAGCACTGAGCGTTTTAGTTTTGTCCATGAAAAACCGGATTTTTTGGCACTTTTCCGCAAAATAAAAAAGTGCTCAGAATTCACTTTTATGCACATTGGGAGAGAGCTAGAGAAGTACCGAGTCCAAAAAACCGGGTTACATCGATTTCCGAGACCAAAAAAATTCGACCTAAAAATGGATTTTGGTACCACAGGTAGCTACCTGTTGAAATTTGCCAATTTTGCCTTTTTTGAAAATCCAAATTTTGCAGCTTCACCACGGCCAAACCAGTTGAGATAGGATACTGAAATTTTTTCAGGTACTAGTTTGAAATCTTAGCTTTGCAATGCCACAAACCGCGATTCCATATCTGCCTTACTTTGGAAGCACTGAGCGTTTTAGTTTTGTCCATGAAAAACCGGATCTTTTGGCACTTTTCCGCAAAATAAAAAAGTGCTCAGAATTCACTTTTATGAACATTGGGAGAGAGCTAGAGAAGCACCGAGTCCAAAAAACCGGGTTACATGGTATTCCGAGACCAAAAAAATTCGACCCAAAGATGGATTTTGGTACCACAGGTAGCTACCTGTTGAAATTTGCCAATTTTGCCTTTTTTGAAAATCCAAATTTTGCAGCTACACCACGGCCAAACCAGTTGAGATAGGATGCTGAAATTTTGACAGGTACTAGTTTGAAATCTTAGCTTTGCAATGCCACAAACCGCGATACTATATCTGCCTTACTTTGGAAGCACTGAGCGTTTTAGTTTTGTCCATGAAAAACCGGATTTTTTGGCACTTTTCCGCAAAATAAAAAAGTACTCAGAATTCACTTTTATGCACATTGGGAAAGAGCTAGAGAAGCACCGAGTCCAAAAAACCGGGTTACATCGATTTCCGAGACCATAAAAATTCGACCTAAAAATGGATTTTGGTACCACAGGTAGCTACCTGTTGAAATTTGCCAATTTTGCCTTTTTTGAAAATCCAAATTTG
>NW_008707226.1:228189-229542 GCF_000327385.1 Lottia gigantea | reverse complement strand
GCCAAACCAGTTGAGATAGGATGCTGAAATTTTGACAGATACTAGTTTGAAATCTTAGCTTTGCAATACCACAAACCGCGATTCTATATCTGCCTTACTTTGGAAGCACTGAGCGTTTTAGTTTTGTCCATGAAAAACCGGATTTTTTGGCACTTTTCCGCAAAATAAAAAAGTGCTCAGAATTCACTTTTATGCACATTGGGAGAGAGCTAGAGAAGTACCGAGTCCAAAAAACCGGGTTACATGGATTTCCGAGACCAAAAAAATTCGACCTAAAAATGGATTTTGGTACCACAGATAGCTACCTGTTGAAATTTGCCAATTTTGCCTTTTTTGAAAATGCAAATTTTGCAGCTTCACCACGGCCAAACCAGTTGAGATAGGATGCTGAAATTTTGACAGATACCAGTTTGAAATCTTAGCTTTGCAATACCACAAACCGCGATTCCATATCTGCCTTACTTTGGAAGCACTGAGCGTTTTAGTTTTGTCCATGAAAAACCGGATTTTTTGGCACTTTTCCGCAAAATAAAAAAGTGCTCAGAATTCACTTTTATGCACATTGGGAGAGAGCTAGAGAAGCACCGAGTCCAAAAAACCGGGTTACATGGATTTCCGAGACCAAAAAAATTCGACCCAAAAATGGATTTTGGTACCACAGATAGCTACCTGTTGAAATTTGCCAATTTTGACTTTTTTGAAAATCCAAATTTTGCAGCTTCACCACGGTCAAACCAGTTGAGATAGGATGCTGAAATTTTGACAGGTACTAGTTTGAAATCTTAGCTTTGCAATGCCACAAACCGCGATTCCATATCTGCCTTACTTTGGAAGCACTGAGCGTTTTAGTTTTGTCCATGAAAAACCGGATTTTTTGGCACTTTTCCGCANAATAAAAAAGTGCTCAGAATTCACTTTTATGCACAATGGGAGAGAGCTAGAGAAGCACCGAGTCCAAAAAACCGGGTTACATGGATTTCCGAGACCAAAAAAATTCGACCCAAAAATGGATTTTGGTACCACAGGTAGCTACCTGTTGAAATTTGCCAATTTTGACTTTTTTGAAAATCCAAATTTTGCAGCTTCACCACGGTCAAACCAGTTGAGATAGGATGCTGAAATTTTGACAGGTACTAGTTTGAAATCTTAGCTTTGCAATGCCACAAACCGCGATTCCATATCTGCCTTACTTTGGAAGCACTGAGCGTTTTAGTTTTGTCCATGAAAAACCGGATTTTTTGGCACTTTTCCGCAAAATAAAAAAGTGCTCAGAATTCACTTTTATGCACATTGGGAGAGAGCTAGAGAAGCACCGAGTCCAAAAAACCGGGTTACATCGATTTCCGAGACCAA
>NW_008707226.1:193890-194687 GCF_000327385.1 Lottia gigantea | reverse complement strand
TATTTTATTTGCTATGAATCGGATATCACATTCAAAATAGTAATGAGATATGACCGATTGTGCATTATTAAAAATTGGAACAAAATGTACAAATGCCAAATCTCAGTTGATCTCTCGTGTAATTTGATGGATATTTTGAAGTAGTTTTATTATCTTAACGAATGAATGAATATCTGTTAAATTGCCTTGCTGATTGAAATTAACGTTCTATTTCCATGCCAAGAAAATAGCTCGCAGTGATACGATATCATAATGCAGGTCAGTTTTCTCTTCTGAAAGTTTTGGAAAATCCGTTACATTAGATTATAACGTTATACCAGCAAAGAAAAAGCGGTGCAATAAACGAGCAAAATTGTTCTGCCATTACGTTGTTTTTTGGTTTTGGGTTTCGGTTTGCGGTTTGAATCGATAGTAATAGTGGTATGTTTTTCATCAATGGTTATTGTTAGGTCATATACTTAAATCTCTCTCTCAGTCGCAGCGTACCATCAGGTGTTCCGATAGGTTAAGCATATTCTGCTTCACTAGCCACACCATCTTAAATTTTAAAAAATCGTTTGCATTTTTATCATATCTGTACAATCACTGCTAAATAATCAAACAACGGACAAAAGTCAGTGTCAACGAATCAAAATTATTTTATTTACAGCAAATTATCCAATTCCTTGCCTTTAAGAGTAAATGATTGGTATTGCCAATCAGCTTTATGGCATGATGTTAATTAATACACCCAATACATTGAGCATTCAGAGTGCATTTATTATCTCCTTTTGGTCCATTATCCCCAATACATTGAG
>NW_008707226.1:130724-193840 GCF_000327385.1 Lottia gigantea | reverse complement strand
TCAGAATTCACTTTTATGCACATTGGGAGAGAGCTAGAGAAGCACCGAGTCCAAAAAACCGGGTTACATGGATTTCCGAGACCAAAAAAATTCGACCCAAAAATGGATTTTGGTACCACAGGTAGCTACCTGTTGAAATTTGCCAATTTTGCCTTTTTTGAAAATGCAAATTTTGCAGCTTCACCACGGCCAAACCAGTTGAGATAGGATGCTGAAATTTTGACAGGTACTAGTTTGAAATCTTAGCTTTGCAATGCCATAAACCGCGATACCATATCTGCCTTACTTTGGAAGCACTGAGCGTTTTAGTTTTGTCCATGAAAAACCGGATTTTTTGGCACTTTTCCGCAAAAAAAAATTGCTCAGTTTTAAGCACATAAGGGGAGAGCTAGAGAAGCACTGAGTCCAAAAAACCGGGTTACATCGATTTCCGAGACTAAAAAAATTTGATCCAAAAATGGATTTTGGTACCACAGGTAGCTACCTGTTGAAATTTGCCAATTTTGCCTTTTTTGAAAATCCAAATTTTGCAGCTTCACCACGGCCAAACCAGTTGAGATAGGATGCTGAAATTTTGACAGGTACTAGTTTGAAATCTTAGCTTTGCAATGCCACAAACCGCGATACCATATCTGCTTTACTTTGGAAGCACTGAGCGTTTTAGTTTTGTCCATGAAAAACCGGATTTTTTGGCACTTTTCCGCAAAAAAAAAAGTGCTCAGAATTCACTTTTATGCACATTGGGGGAGAGCTAGAGAAGCACCAAGTCCAAAAAACCGGGTTACATCGATTTCCGAGACCAAAAAAATTCGACCCAAAAATGGATTTTGGTACCACAGGTAGCTACCTGTTGAAATTTGCCAATTTTGCCTTTTTTGAAAATCCAAATTTTGCAGCTTCACCACGGCCAAACCAGTTGAGATAGGATGATGAAAGTTTGACAGGTACTAGTTTGAAATCTTAACTTTGCAATGCCACAAACCGCGATTCCATATCTGCCTTACTTTGGAAGCACTGAGCGTTTTAGTTTTTTCCATGAAAAACCGGATTTTTTGGGACTTTTCCGCAAAAAAAAAGTGCTCAGAATTCACTTTTATGCACATTAGGGGAGAGCTAGAGAAGCACCGAGTCCAAAAAAACCGGGTAACATCGATTTCCGAGACCAAAAAAATTCGACCCAAAAATGGATTTTGGTACCACAGGTAGCTACCTGTTGAAATTTACCAATTTTGCCTTTTTTGAAAATCCAAACTTTGCAGCTTCACCAGGGTCAAACCAGTTGAGATATGATGATGAAATTTTGACAGGTACTAGTTTGAAATCTTAGCTTTGCAATGCCACAAACCGCGATTCCATATCTGCCTTACTTTGGAAGCACTGAGCGTTTTAGTTTTGTCCATGAAAAACCGGATTTTTTGGCACCTTTCCAAAAAAAAAAGTGCTCAGATCACTTTTATGCACATTGGGGGAGAGCTAGAGAAGCACCGAGTCCAAAAATTTGTTTTACCCTTTTGTAATAAAGATATTATTATTATGATTATCGTTAATATTCTAGGTGAAATATCTCTATTTAAAATGGGAATGACAGAGGAAGACTACACCTACCTCTGTACTGATGTGGATTTTATCATCCATGCTGCAGCTGCAGTCAATTTAGCCTATCCATATCAGGTACTTGTCTGGTCTACTATGTACCGTACTGAAATGGCTTATTTCCAATTTCATTTCCATTCTTCGATGTGATGGTCGATCCGAAATTGAAATCTTTCCTCTTGTCACCATTGATGACTTAATTTCACTATGCATTGGTGAGCTTTTATAAAAATCCGTACAAGCAAAACAATTCTGTTCGCCAAAAATCTCTTCCAAAGCAAGACAAAATCGGGAGCAATAATTGTATAGTAGTGAAATCCTCAAACGAGAAGTTACATGAGGTGTTTTGAGTTTCGAAAAAAGTAAGCAATCGCCACTACAATATATAATTTACAACATAATTTCATTTTTTGCGAAAGCTATTGCATGTTTATGGTTTCATCTGGATTTATACTGTGCTTAATTTCAGGCTTTACATGGGCCCAATGTTCTTGGAACATACAATGTTATAAGGTTTGCCTGTACTGGAAAAATAAAACCACTACATTATATAAGGTAATATTTAGCCTTTATCAAATACTTTTGCCAATAACTCCAAAAGTTTTCCTGGATTGTCCCAAATATCCCGCAACGAACATCACCTTCTTCAGTTTACAACTGATTTAATTTTTTTGTAGCACAAATGCTGTCATTGCTCAAGGTGTCCAAAATTTTAAAGAAAACGCCAGCATCGAAGAATTTCATGATAGACTTACTGATGGATATTCCCAAACTAAATGGGTCGCTGAGAGACTGGTACAGTTAGCAGAGGCTCGTGGACTTCCAACAACCATCTACAGATTAGGTATGTACACTGAAAGAGAGGTGGTTATATTTAGTTCCCTTGCTTAAAATGGGCATGCTGAACCTAGACACAATATCAGAATATATGAAATCAAACCCTGGAAGATGGTACCCTGATAGTGATGATATCTCATCGGCTCTCAAGCCGTATTCGGGTCATTCTATATAAAGAAAAAACAGAAGTCTTAGTTATCGGTCGTCAAATTAAGACAATACATTTGTCTAAACGGTAAAGAAAAATGAAGTTCCATTCGGATGTAACTGATAAAAATCAACTACACAACAGTTAGTTTACATACAGGCCAATTGGACAAAGATACCAGTTATGGTCCAAAGGTTATGGGGGCACGTAAGCGCCACCTGCTAAGGTTGTCCGTGGTTTCTTTGAAGAATCAATCATGGTTTGCGTTTTTTTTTTCTGAAATAACGCTTTGAATTTTAGCACGGTTTGGATAAAGACAATTTTCTTTGGCTACTAATTTGGCTGTGTCATTTTTTTTCAAATAGGAAACATGTCAGGGGATAGTAAATCTGCTTATTGGAATCCTCAAGATTTCACTCTGATACTATTGAAGACCTGTGCTAACAGTGCTCTGGCGCCATTAGTAGACTGGAAGATGGAGATGACTCCTGTAGACTTTGCTGCACAATTCATAGTCAACGTTGTCCAGAGACCGTCATTATCAACTAAAAATATCTTCCATGTAATTAATGACAATCCACTAGAATCAAGGTTTGTTTTTTCGATCGAATTTATGTCTTTTGATCAACTCTTGTACCCAATCCGCGAGATAAGGAATATTTGTGAAGAAGATAACTTTACACACAATACAATTACATCCCCAAAAAAATGAACTTATTTGAAGTTAATTGACAAAGGCTACCAAAGGCTAAAGTAAGCAATTAAAACCAATGCTGACAAAAACAGAACGACCATTAACTTTTTGGTTTCTCATGTAGATGGGTGTTTGAATGGATGAATTCACATGGTTATAATCTCGAGCTGCTGCAGTTCCAGGAATGGAAAACCAAGTAAGTCTTTCAAAGCATACTAAACTGTTCTTACTGTGTCCGTCTTTCTATAATTTTGCTTTTATGAATTTGGTGATGATAAGGGTATTTCATTTTTAAAGACGTTTGTTGGCCATTGCAAGTTAGAAACATTTGAATCTAAATTCCTTGACAGTTACCCATCCCATGTCTGTGGATCGAGGTCCCATTCTAAAGACAGAAACTTTGTCAATTATATTTTTGCTTTCATAGGGTGTTAAATCTATTGAATAAATCTAGTAGTGATAATGTAAAACTGGTGGCTCTTCTTGATTCATATTTGAAGTAAGTTATCTCGAGGTTTATTAAAAACTACAGGTTTTATATGTATTATTGTTTCGCAACCAATTACACTAATAGAAATAAAATGTATCCTACATTGAATTGATATTTTTCGCGACTTATAACTCTCACTTGAACCAATAATCATATTATTAGGTATGCCTTATTTGGATCGACTTCGGAAAATCTAACCCAGAGCTAATCAAGAAATAAAGATTAATTACAGGGTCTGGTTGTTTGGTGCATCCGAATCTCCAATAAAAAGCAAGTTGCATCTCAGAACAAACTACCGTCCTCACGACTTGTATCGTTAAGGTTTTCGAGAATGGTAATCAAGCAAGCAAAATTTCTCTATATTTTTCTTTAGGTATGAAAATTTTGTAGAGAATCCACAAACACTGGCCACGAACAATTTCCACCAGGCCTTGAGTCAGTGTGGACTTTCTTACCCTTACACAGATACTGCCTTGCTTCAAATCTACTTCAAGAACTTGTCTTCAAGAGGAACTATAGTCCATACCAGACATCATCTTTCAGGTAAGAAATGGAGTTTTACGTCCTGCTTTTCTTTGAGTTATTTTTGGGCTTTGGAGACGGACACGTCATCCCCGAATGAAGAAACTTCATCTTTGTACGGTTTGTTTGTATATTGGTTTTGCCCGTTCTATTCGTCTATATTACCACCATATCGACACTCGTGGCACGCGTGTCTGTCTAGTAAACGAACGCAGCTATAACCGATAAGGTTATGAATCGAAAGTAGAGCAAAATATTATTACATGAAAACTTACTTCGCTGTGTGAAATATTTTCAATGTCAACAACATGGCGGATTCTAATTCAGGTTTGATATTCATAGATCTGTATAATTATTTCCATGTTAACTGTGTGAAATGGGCATGAACCAAATTTGGTTGTGATCACCACATGTTTTACTTCAAGAACTAAGGTGCGTTCGATGCACGTGTTGTTCAGTCCTTGACCGACACCAGTGTTCCTAGTCGATTTTATTTCCTAACACAACTAATTTGAATTTACTTAATCTAATTCCAACCAAGTATTTCGTCTTCATCATATCGTCCGTACTTTGCTTGTGTGTATGATCCCGAATTAGCCATGCTCCGATCTTTCAACGTTTTAGGGTTTCAAATCGACTTCTCTTATTTTAATGATATGTAGGAAATTGAATTTAGCTTTACAATGTAAGACTTTGGGTGTATGGAAATATGTACGAAACCTGCGACTCATATAATTCATTAGAGCTCATCTAATGCCAGAACACGTAATGCTCGTTTGGATAGTTAAAAGATGGGTTCCCTTATTTTCATTTATGAAAATGAAAATGCTAATACTTATATGAATAGAAAGTAGAGGTGTCCTAATGATTTGGAAAAATACCAGTTTGTCTTACATGTCCATAATTTATTCATAATTAGCTAAATTAGAAGAGAATTACCCGCAGAATTCCAATGAGTGACCGATCAAGAAAGGTCAAAAAGTCTTTTTTTGTATATCTAGACTGTACGCACATGGACATTTGTTATTGGTAAAAACTCTTGCTAGAAGAACATATGATAGGATTAAGAATACATGAATATTCATTAAAAAAACACCATTTAATAAAATAGTTTGCTTAATGGGACGCTAAAAATAAGGAAAACCATCTTTAACAGCTAAAATTTGATTTTTCAGGATTGAAACCTTTATCAGATAAAGTTATAATGGTGACTGGCGCTTCAAGCGGAATTGGTGCAGCCATAGCAACGAGACTTGCAAAACTTGGCGGGAAAATAGCTTTGGTCGGCAGACGTGAAAGCGAATTAATGAAGTATGTGAAACAAATTAAAGAAGAAAACGGAATTGGCATTGCTGTTGCAGCCGATGTAACCAAACGGGACGAGGTAAGCCAACAGTAAATATTCTTTACATAATCAATATCTCATGATCTTTGGTCTAAAGCTCCAAAACTCTTAGTACCTGTTTGGCGCGTTGCTGACACCCAATTCCATTTTTCGCACAGTCAAAAAAGGTTGCCTAAGAGGCACCTAAAGTATCATCTCGGGCTTTGGGCTGGAAATGGCAATGGTGCGAATAGGTGCTGTCAAAGCAAAGCAATTGGACTTGAATGTTTTCCGTTCAGATCATATCATAAGTTTTATGAACCACAAGCTCATCCGTTCTAGGTATTTGAAATGGTCCGTCATACAGAATTATCCTTAGGTCCAGTAGATATTTTAGTTAATTCAGCAGGAGTTATGTATTATACGTATATGAAATCCTTACATTATGATGAATGGGAACAACAGATTGACATCAACTGTAAGGTAAGTTCAGTGCATGTTACATTATTTTTTATAAAGTCTTGAAGAACATCATCAAAAGATACTAAACGACTGAACTAAAGTGGTGAAGTACCGACATCAACTTCAAATTTCAATTACCATCGCTTTCACGTATATTATAATATTTTATTGTTCTATATCATTTTTTTCGTTGCCTCATATTTGTGTTGATCAAGTTCATCATAAAATGTTCATCCATATACTAAGATAAACAGGGTTTGTTGACATTTTGTCTATTGCAGGGTTTAACGACGTGTGTTGGTGCTGTTTTAGAAGGAATGATATCGAGAAAGCAAGGTCATATTGTCAATATTTCATCTGACGCCGGTAAGCGGGTAAGTTTAAAAGGGTTTTGTTGCTTTATCTGTGCTGTTGCTTTTCAGTTTGATGATAGTTTCTCTAGGAAGTAATTTTGGGAGAAGAATAATTGTTTGGTTCACAGAGTAGTTTTTTTTTGCACATCTGCTTTAGTTTTTTGTCAATAAAAGACCTTCACGATAGTGTGTTTGACATTCCATGGTTCCAGTTGATGTCCGGATGTAGATGATCTTCAGAGTTATAAACTCAGTGTTTTCATGGTCTATCATCACTGATATTCTATACAAGCAGATGAATATTAGTCCACATACTCTATTGTGCACCAGTAATCGACGCATGTTATAACGCCTTGCTTTGAGTCTCCCTTATGATTTTGGCTATATTTGCAGGGATTTCCTGGTCTAGCAGTATATTCAGGTACCAAGTTTTATGTAGAAGGTTTATCTCAAGCTTTACGTCATGAAGTAAAGGAGTATGGATTACGTGTGACGTGTATTCAACCTGGTGACGTCAAAACTAACCTTCTTCAACACACCACAGATTTAGAGGTGAGTCTACTGAATTGTCTGAATTGATTAAAATCTCCCGAACAAAATATTGCCCACAAAGCCGTGATCTACACTTTTGTAAAAATAAGATTTCCAAAGTAACAGCAATTTGGGCTCTCCGAAAGAAAAAGTTGCAGAGTTGCTTTAGGTGTCATTCACCAAAATACATCCAGAATTTCATTCAAACCAAGCATAGAAATATGCTCAAAGCCATTATGATATTATAAGTCTGCGAAAAAAAATCTAGTTTCAGTAGATAATGTGAATGAGTCAGAACCAACTTTGGTCGCTTGACTATTTTTTATGAATGGCGGCCATTACAAATCGAATCCACTTTTGGTCAAAATTTACATCACATCCTTATCTTTGAAGGTCTAAACTAAACTAAAAATATTCTTTATGTTCAAGGCCAAGAAGGAGTTCGATGGAAGCGAAACGTGTAAAATATTAGAAGCTGATGACGTAGCTAAAGCTGTAGAATATGCTGTTCTTCAACCATCTTACGTGGGAGTTAATGAGATTATGGTCGAACCCCAGCGATCGCCCATTTAGATTTGTTACCATTGTTTCATTCTTTTTCTATAAGACGTTGTCAATAATATGACATTGTTGCAAATTGTATGCATGTTTGTTTTTGTTGAATGAATGGTTTAGAATTCTTGACAAATGGACATGATATACCTAGAGAATCTTGTTGAAACATTCCATAAATGCATTGCAATTGTCTAAATGTGTGCCAAATTTATGGTTGAATCCATAGTTTCTGTTACAATAATATACATAAACATCCAGCAGCAATTTAGTGATGAGCAACAACAATTTAGCGATTAGCAGCAACAATTTAGTGATGAGCAACAACAATTTAGCGATTAGCAGCAACAATTTAGTGATGAGCAACAACAATTTAGCGATTAGCAGCAACAATTTAGTGATGAGCAACAACAATTTAGTGATATACACCAATTTAGTGATGAGCAACAACAATTTAGCGATTAGCAGCAACAATTTAGTGATAAGCAACAACAAGGTAGTAATAATCGACTACAAGGTAATGATAAGCAACATCAATATAGTGATAAGTAACATCAATTTAGTGATAGGTAACAACAATTTAGTGACAAGCAACAACAATGTAGTGATAAGCAACAACAATTTATTGATAAGTAACAATTTAGTGAAAACCTTGATAATTTGCTCTTCATATGTTATTTTTTATGTAATTAAATTTTTATATAGCAAAAGGTTATGGATGTCAAATAAATTGTCCAGTGAAATGCCTATTTTCAGTCCTTTTTCAATGAGAGTAAAAACTTGTAAGCGGTAACAATCCAAATCCCATCTCAAATAACTCGATTAAGCTAGAAATCAGAAGGGCCTGAAGTATCAAATCATATGCGCTTGGCAAAGAACTAGAGTATGACAAGTTACTTCCCTTTAAGTTCCAAAATGTTGAAAACAAACATCGTCTTTAACTGCCTTGAGTGACCCATGCTAATTCGAATGAAATAATCAAGAATAATTTTTGGACTTAACCTGAATGATTTTGATTTATTTACCATAAACATTTCCCTTGCTCTCATTTGGTTGGTGTTCGATTTTTGATTTGACAAGGTCGTTAAAGGTCATAACGCCGTTTGACATCCTCACGATGAACTGCGACCTTTACAAAATAAACCCGAGATGGTTCAAACTATTTAGGAATATCAAGTTAAAAAGATATTTATCAAATCTGGACGACTGATATTATATTTCTGACAGGTATAGGATTTGTGATGTTTACAGCTTCCTGGGTAGTTGGTAATATATACTGCTACTGACCGACCAGTAACTTTAGATTTTGACGTTTACCTCAAATTCCAGTTTTAATATACATCAATCTAGAAATGTTGAAAAAAATTATGACCGTCAATACGTTGGCCGTAAATTGAAGACGAGCTAGGCTTGAGCGATTCGACCTACTACAAAAAATAGGAAGCTAGGTGACTGCAGGAAAGACAAACGATTTGCAAAAGCTTCTTATAGAATGAGGCGGGAATCACTGTTATAAACAGTGTACATCAAATTTTATCAAATTACATGAAAGAGTTGGAGAGATGAGTGCAGTGTATGTACTATTGTAGTTCAAAGTTAATCAGCTTTCCAATTTCAATTTGTGTGCTACAGGCTGTGCATGTAAATTAATCGACAGTTGAAAATTGAAAAAGAGTAGGCAAATGTCCAGCAAAACTTTCCCCAATAATACACTGCATGGCGTTGCTGGTCTTCATTAGCACAATAAGAAGAACGTAAAACTCATTCACTTTTGAAGTTGGTCTTGACATAAGTAACTACAGGAAAGACAAATGTTTTGCGAAAGCTACTTGACAAAGGCGGCATAAAATCTCTCCTAAGAAACAGAGTGTTTATCAAATTTAATCAACATACATGAAAGAGTAAGGGAGATGATTTCAATCTATGTACTATTTTTGTTCAGACGTATCTTGCTAACAGTTTTCCAATTTCAATTAAATTCTTTTCACTTTTGAAGCCATGTTTTCTTTGAGAGTGTTTTTGTCAGGTTTTTTTTTAGATTTTCCAATTTACTGTGATGGGTTTTACTCGAGAGAATTGGCAATGTGTTTGATGTGCTTTATGTATGTTCTCACATAGAAATATTGCTAGGTTATGTTAACATTTTCCAGATTTTTCAATACATTATTACTTATTTATCTGGGAAATGCTGTCTGTTTCCAGACAAGGGTTTGAAGTCGACGTCACATTCACTTTGACATAAGGCGATATGACATTGTAATGACCTTTTGTTAGCAGTTACGAGCAGTTTAGTATTACACTGTAACTTGTGGAATTTGGGAAATAAAATGAAAATGAAATGAAGGTAGTTTAACGTCCTACTTCTCTACACCGTGTCGGCTGATGAAGACGGGAAACGACATACAGGGTGCAATGAGGGAAATTTTGCCAGACAGCGGCATTAGCCTGCCCTTTTTCGATTTCCAACAGCCTAAATGAGACTTTTTTTCAAAATCAGCCCCTATTACCTGTATCACTGAAATTGGGAAACCGAAATCTGAAAGTATTATCTCGACCTATGTGGCGATTGAACCCTGAACCTTCAGGCTAGCCAGCAAGCGTCTAACTCACTGAGACACCTTCAGTTGACGCCACTTACTTTAATAAATGTGGTAGTCTACCAGCTCAATACGATGGGCGGTATTAGGGAGCATCTTGATTGTCATCGACTGCTGGAAACTTGCAACGTCTAGTAGACTCTGAAAAAACAGTTGCGGGAGTGTTTGAAGAAACAAATGTGGTAGTCAATCAGCTCAAAACAAAGGACTGGTAGAATCTTGAGGCAACTTGATTTTAACTACCGCTTTCAACTGACGACATCTAGACATCAGCTGAATTGTCAACGGCTGCTATTAACTGCTGGACTCCAGGAGAAAACATCTGAAAAAAAGTTGCTTCCTCCTATTATCTACAAAGGCCTGGTAGAATAATGAAGCAACTTGATTTTAACTTCAGCTTTCAACTTCCCTCTAGGGGAATTCGATAGTTGCTTGTGCTTTCTTAAAAAACTGAATGTGGTAGTCGATCAGCTCAAAATGACCCCTCGACCAGCAGAATATGATGGAAACTGAACTGTCAAAGGCAAGGACCTCCAGGAGAAAACATCTGAAAAAAAGTTGCTTCCCTCTATTATCTACAAAAGGGGTGCTTCGTATAGATGTGACATTTTCATTAGTATTTCCGCGATAAATATTTATTTTGCACATTGTGTGAAGACAATGGCGTATTTAGGAGGTGGATCATTGGGGCATGCCCCCCTTCACACTAAGTCCCCTCTCAGGTCTGTGAATGTTCAAATTTGAATTGAACATTAAGCCCTCTTAATGCTCAAAATTCAATGCAGGCCATCTGAAATCCGTTGACTTCAAGGGGCCTACGGCAGCTTACGGGGATTCGACATCTTGGGCCTCGCCTCGGTTACCTCACATTTTATTTCTAGATACATCTTTGTGTGAAGCCTAGTGTGTATAATGAAATAACGACTTGGCATTCAGTGCAAATTATATGCCAATAATTTAATTGTTATTCATTACGACTATATAATTGGCAATTTCCAAGTTAAGGTTTGGTCAGATTTGTAATACATGTTCCAATCATCACAAGCGAATTTGTCTTAATAATTGACAATGAAAGACACAGATCGATTAAATGGACGTGAAATATATCATTTTAATATAGAACATTACACACTTCGCTTGCTACAACGACAAAATAATGAGTAACATTCAATTTAACAGAATCAATTTGATGGGGATATGATTTCAGAGATCAATAGATTCTGAGGAAGGACTGTAGCTAAGTCCATGAGGATGTTGAAATACCATGAAGTCATTTTCTTGTAACGTCGAAATATGGTTTTGATTGTGGTGTTCAGTCTCAGTCGATGTGCCAGTCTACTGAAATGGAAATATTGTTTCCTTATTCCAATAGACTCAAATGTTAACAAGCACATTTAATCCGGGAAAGATCGCTACCAGGAGGTTTGGTTCTGGAACATTTAGTAAACCAAGACATGTTTCAACAGAACTTTGTCATCCTTGTACAGCGAATACAACCAATCAGAGCCATTGTCAGACAGGATGTACACTTATTACTTTATGTTTACACACTTTCTGTCGAGGCATCTAACTGGCCGTATTCGCTAGCGTACAATCCAATCATATCGCTTTATTTACACACTTCCATGATACAAAAGGTGACTATTGCAGTCAAGGTATAAGTATGAAGTTCTTGACATTGTGAAGATGGTGCGTTTAGTTAACAATTACTTTCTTGAACAAAATTCACCAGTCGTTTCCTAACATAAAGATTTCAAAGCAAAATATCAACGAGAATAAAAAAGAGATATCGAACGGTTTCTCATCATAAATAGGTTATCTCATACTGAACATCAAAATATTTCCACAGAAATCTGAAATATAACATTGATAATATCAGGAGCATTCTTCTGACAAGTGGGATATAATGGCACGAGGCGAGTGTGTTAGTTTCATGCTATGATCGACTAGAATGAACTGATATTACACGCGAGCACGTGGCTGCGATTGCCTCTGGGTCTATTAGTGACATATAGTATGTATATTTAATTGTATTTATCTCACTAACATCTTGGAATAGTGACTTAGTTTTCTTTCATTGACATCCAGTTCAATTATTCATCAGTTGACGCCTTTCGGGACCTGTTCTGGATTTGTTATTTTTCAAGAACTACTTTTTGTGGATTTGTGGCTTATATTTGTATTTTGCTTACAATGGTTCCTTTTCGACAGATAGGCATTACAGCTGATATTTTCATATTTTTTATTGTAAGTCAATTTCGTATGTACTGTTGTTTACATTGGTGATAGGGTAGCAAATCGTAACAAGGGCAATGCAATACTATTTTGTTTCGGAGTGAAAGTACTGAGTGTTATTCTTAGTTGGGATAAAATATACAATTTGTGATAACTGTTGTGTTGACATCAAATGTTAGAGAATTTGGAAAGCTTTTGAATATCGAACAGTAAAGTGTTGGACTTTTATTTGTTTTGGGCTACCATTCCTGCAAATACTCTTGAAACAATTGAATGAAATCGTATTGTTCTTGTGACATATCTAACAGCTGATGGCAAATAGGTCACAGTGAATTGACCGAGTTGACTGTTTGAATGTTGGATGTTTTCCAATATTTCATTCGAAGTAATAACACGACAACAAAATCTAAGCGCTCTCTGGAGAGATTAGTAGAAGTACATCTTAATTCCAATCGTGTTTAAGTGGGTTTTACTTGTGATTTCTTTTTAACTCAAACCTAACTTTCGGAAGGACTGTTAGTCGAGTAAACTTTAAATACACGAACATGAATACAAAATCGCTCATGCTTTGTTTATGATGGGATATTCTGAAAAGAATAAAGCATAAAAGCCACCTGAGTATTTCGGGATTCGGTGTAATTATCTACACACTTCAACGGATATAGCTGACCTATTTGTCGGGTATGTAACGGTATATTATATCTACTAGTAAATAATAATAACAGATCTGAAAACGCGTGAATGAATGCATGGTAAATAAGTCATAACAGTCGGGAGGTTACTTTACATGTCAGAGACGCTCTACATAAATATTTTGGCATCTGTGTTCACTTACCACTTTCGAAAGGTATAAGTGAATCTATTCTGACCACAGAGTGGTATGACGTAACTAAATTTCGTTGCTATTAACTAACAGCTAATCGTTATTACCAAATTTCAGTGTCATTAACTACAAGCTAATCACTGTTACTAAATTTCAGTGCTTTTAACCTACAGCTAATCTTTGTTCACAAATTTCGGTCCTATTGACCTACAGCTAATCGTTGTTTACAAAGTTCGGTGACATTAACTAATAGCTAATCGTTGTTACCAAATTTCAGTGCTATAAACCTACAGCTAATCTTTGTTTACAAATTTCAGTGCTATTAACCTACAGCTAATCTCTGTTTACAAATATCGGTCCTATTATTGACCTACAGCTAATCGTTGTTTACAAAGTTAGGTGGTATTAACCAACAGCTAATCGCTGTCAACAACTTGTTGTGCCATTAATCAACTGATAATCATTGTTAACAATTTGTGGGGCTTTGACGAACCACTATAGGCATATGTGTGTGGGCCCATCCTATCTCAAAACGTAATATCCTTCTAGACAAATCAGTATCGTTGATTTGACTAAAAGCCTTTTGGTCACAGACACATTGTAATCTTAATCAAGTAATGCCGCAAACGAAGTTATAATACGATTTTCTTTTCGTCTGAAGACAACTAGTTATCAATGATGGTAATAACATCTTGATAACTAACCTCAAACCATAAAATACTCACATGACAGTCATGTATTGGGGACGATGCATCCTTGTCCAAACCACTCCCCCGTTCGTTATACTTCCTCTTATTCGTGGTTAGTAAGACCATGTCATGTGAAAAGATTTTTAAGTTGCTAAAAATGTTTTGCCAACATTTTGTTTTGCGGTTCAGATCGCCAGTACATGGTTTAGTTATTTCGGCATATATCTGTGTCTAACAGTAAACATGAATATTTATACAGGTACGACGATCATGGTTAAATAACACTAAATAGCACTAACTTACTTTTAAGGTTTGCCCAATATTTGATAGTCTTTAAGAATGTGACCTCTTGGTTACAGATAATGTAGCGTAAGCTTTGAAATGTGGCTAGCAGATCACTACCTTATCTTAAATCATATAAGTGTATTGACGTAGCAGTGATGGCTTCATTAGAAGCAATAAAAGTTGTTACAAGAATCATAAGACGATATCATTCCCAAGACAAGTTCTGCTTTAAACACATGGCTCCATAAATGCTCCATTATTGTCTGGAAATTAACAATTGAACCGTATAACAGATAATGAAGGATTGACCTTAATGATTCCTCATCATAAATCTCAGCACTAATTTGATCTGATTTTACCCTATTTAACAATAGTAGGTCCGTATACGTTCGGGAGTTGAATTTGCACTTCATTGAATCGGACGAGATAAATGTATTTATGTCAAGATTTTCCTGAGTTAGCTCGTTAGAAAGACGCCTCTGCCAAGTAGACTAAACAGGCCAAACCACAACTGTTTGGACGACCCAGCAAGTACTCTTGGTTTTTGTATACCTTTTAACATCACAAAGATACAATTCGGAAAAGGACACGATTTTTGCTATTGTGCCACTAACAGGGAACATGAGCTGGGATTAGACCGTCATGAGATAGGTTAGTTTAATCCTCTTTTGCCATTTTGCTAAACCTTAGTGCTTTTTTGTTATAAAGAAACGATCACTGTGACAAAAATAACACATGAAATTGAACTGTGAACTCAAATCTTGGTACAAAACTAAACCTGGATTAAATACAACGGACTCCAAAATTACTTTGGGACAATAAGCTCTCTCTCCTGATACAGATGATGCTAGAATCTGACTTGTTTTCTGGATTCAACTTCCCTATTTCACGTAACTAATAATGCTAGCACAATCCCAGGTCAACACCACTAATGCAGTTTCTATCAAGTTCCTTTCAAATCAAGTTCATCAACTCTCGAGTGAATTTGATCATTACATTTGATTTATCTTTTATATATTGAATGATGTCTGCATGTGACCACTTGAGTATCTATGAGCTGGTTAAAATGATGTCAAATGTGTACAATATTTTGATGCTGATATTAATGCTGAAATTGGAAATGAAGCGTTATGTTTTACATTTCTGACTTTGATTATGCCACAGACAATAGGCAACGTCACGCACTGGCCACTGGGTCGTTAACCTACACTTTGAGGGAAGACGCTACAAGAGGCTTCAACCCCTGATGTGTCCTGTGGGAGTAGCATTTTAACCTTCGTAACCGTTATATTCAAGGACCTCAAGGGTCATCAAGCTGCTCAGTGTAAATGTAAAGAATGTGTACATGTAGTAAACGATCGAGATTGAGAAGTCGGTCGACAGGGTTAATTTAACACTTGGAATGACATTTTGAGTTCGTCTGAAATTCTTGTGTTCTGTGTTAAAAACATTGCCCTAGAAAAACATTTAAATACCTCTCCAGACACATATTATTATCTCATCAGTGGACTGTCAGGGATTAAAGGAATAATACCTCTAAGAATGTACATAGAATTTAGATTTTCAAACTTGGCCTATTAGGGTATATAGTCATTTTAAGACCTACCTAGTACCATAACTATTCAACAGAATCTCCCGATCAACCGTTAAAAAGTAGGCCCAATTATCCTTAAAACTAAGTAATGGATTAAGCGTTTTTTTAATAATTACTTAGTTTTAGGAATTTATCAAATTATGCAGGGATTCTGTCGTATATTTTTGACACCGGTTATGATGAAAATATACTCTTATTGGCCAAGTTTTAGAAGTTAAATTTTATGTTCATTCTAAGAGGTGGTATTCCTTTAAAACTGTTAAATGTTTGATTGCAGACAAAGCTTCATATAACATTGTTCAGTTTCTTTGAAGCATTGGAAACTTGGGAGACGAGACTAACCATTGTAATATAAAATTCTATTTAAATTGTCTGAACTCTAACGGTTGTTAGTACATTAAATATTGGGAAAGGGGGGTTGAGTCTCCTAAAGTAACAGGCTGCAATAAATACTACATTTATTGAAAAAGTGGTCTCCATCGACTGAGTAGTTTTCACCTGTAATTCTTCGTTAGTTTTCATTAGAACTTTTTATTAATTGTTTTATGCGTCTTTTTTTATTGTACCTATTTTATTTGCTATGAATCGGAATATCACATTCAAAATAGTAATGAGATATGACCGATTGTGCATTATTAAAAATTGGAACAAAATGTACAAATGCCAAATCTCAGTTGATCTCTCGTGTAATTTGATGGATATTTTGAAGTAGTTTTATTATCTTAACGAATGAATGAATATCTGTTAAATTGCCTTGCTGATTGAAATTAACGTTCTATTTCCATGCCAAGAAAATAGCTCGCAGTGATACGATATCATAATGCAGGTCAGTTTTCTCTTCTGAAAGTTTTGGAAAATCCGTTACATTAGATTATAACGTTATACCAGCAAAGAAAAAGCGGTGCAATAAACGAGCAAAATTGTTCTGCCATTACGTTGTTTTTTGGTTTTGGGTTTCGGTTTGCGGTTTGAATCGATAGTAATAGTGGTATGTTTTTCATCAATGGTTATTGTTAGGTCATATACTTAAATCTCTCTCTCAGTCGCAGCGTACCATCAGGTGTTCCGAAAGGTTAAGCATATTCTGCTTCACTAGCCACACCATCTTAAATTTAAAAAAAAATTGTTAGCATTGGTATTATATCTGTACAATCACTACTAAATAATCCTGAAATATATATTAAGATCAACAACAGATATAAGTCAGTGTCAATGAATCAATATTACCTTATTTACAGCAAATTATCCAATTCCTTGCCTTTAATATGGAATGATTGGTATTGGCAATCAGCTTTATGGCATGATGTTAATTAATACAGCCAATACATTGAGCATTCGGAGTGCATTTATTATCTCCTTTTGGTCCATTATCATTTTGATAAATGGAAATATAATATAAAAGATATTAATAAGGTTCATCATTCTGTTCAATCAAATTTATCATTTTAAAAGCATTTTAAAAATCAATTTGGTTGATAATTAGTACTCTGTCACAAGAATATGGAAGTCCTTTGTGTACATCGAGAATATGATTCCAATTTGTTTCCAGACCATTACCAGCAGATCCATTGAACCAAAAACATACCCGGACCAATCTTAGTTTTAATGTCACCACAAATTTTGTGCTACAAATGGTTATCCTTTCGCGAGAGTTATTGAATAAATTGATAAAAAAAATTAATTTTGGCCATAACATAGTTACAATATAGGCAATTATTTTATCTACTCCGAAGTCCTTGTCAAATGTAGAAATCCATAAATTTCTGGACAATAATGGTCAAAAAGTTACCATTAACTAGAGGTGTTTCAATCATGTTATACTATTTACTATCAATTAGTAACATCAGGAACTATAGTACTTATACTGTTTACGTTCTACAACAATGGTAAGGTAATATAGTAATTGAATATGACAATTCGTAATTGAGTAGTAATTTGTATTGTCATTTCTAATTATTCACACTAACTAATAGCGTTATCATTCCATATTAGAAATCTATCATCTTCGGAAATGTAGTTGTGAATGAAGGAAATATTGGTTTGATCTACAGTACGTTATTTGAACTAGAGAAATTGACACCAATATGGCCCTCAAGATACGTTTTTCTAGGCTTCTTTACGAATTGCAATTAACTCTTGCAATAAAGGAGGGTCATTCTGCACCCAAAATCCGAGTAAAACCTTTGTTTCACCTGCTGATATTTTAGGCACGCACTATTTCAATGTCTTTGGCATTAACTTTTCCACAAATTTAACCGTGAAGAATGCGCGATGACAGTATTCTGACGTGTATTGAAGAATACCTATAGTTTATGGTTACTCTGTACACGTCAATAGTTTTTTTGAATTTAGAGTGTTGAGTTCCGAATACAAGGTGAATAAATAATACCTATTGTCTGAGCAAAGTAAAAGATTTTTTGAATTGGAATAGCAGCTGAGTCTTAGAATGTCAGCCAAAATTTGAACTTATTTTGGGTTGAAATTCTAGGAGAGAAATGTGTTTCTTTTCAATGTAAATTTACACAAAATTATTTTTTTTATCAACGCAAATACATTGTAAGACAAACAGTACTATTTTTGAGACTGATATTCCAATACACTTAAAAAAAAATAGAAAAAATTAAATATCGTGAACCATCATGTGGCTTTTTGAACTCATGTGTTCAGCATTTGACACTATCGGAGATGTGAGCAAACCACCCCATAGGGTACAATCCACCAAATGAATAATTCAATGAAAACACAATTAACTCGGCCGTAATGTTTCACTTAGAATCTAGTAGCCCGAGGGATTTATTGCTGTTAGTATAATATACAGGTGTTAAAAATTAAAAGAATGTGTTAGTTTCATTAGTTATGGCCTCGAAGTGTTAACGTATCCATTGACCAAAGAGATAACACTTGATAAAACATTTTGACGTATAAAATATACAGTAACACTATAGCACTTGGAGCGTTATGTCCTATTTTTCTGCATATTATGAGCGAATTAAGATGTGATCAGTTATAAATAAGGAAGACCTTAATACCTCCAAATTTGTCATAACCAACTCTTAGGAAAATTAACAGATGTAGATGTTAAACGACATCACCATAACATGGGTATTGCAATTACATGTGATCAATGCATCTATTCGGTTATGAAAACGTAGTGAAGTATAACCAATGGGAATAACAATGGCCTTCTCAGTATTCCAGAAGATTACGTATATGGACATATTCGTTGATCATCTTGGAAGAACTTACTTGTATTTGTGCTCGCTGAGTTAAAAAAAAAACATGTATTCTAAGTGGATCCTAGCTTATAGACTAACCAATAGAAATGAAATTTCGATATTCCAGAAAAGCTCATTAACTTATTTACATGTAATAATTCCAGTGATAATGATAATATTATTTTGCTTTTAACGATAGTAACTTGCTGAGATTGTTAAAATCTTTAAAAGGTTTGGAACGTTATCGAAAATAATACGGTAATGTGTTATATGATCAATTATCTGGAGATTAAACGTATTTCTATATGAGTGTTTCAACTGTCCTTGGTTTTAATCTGTTATTTCTATACAGATAGTTGATGCTGATATGGGAAATGCCGTTAGATACTGATATCACTTTTAAAGGTGAAGTTGTCTTTGTTTTTCTTTCGCAGTTAAAGTTGGTTGAGCCTTTTTCTTCGATCATCTATATCATCATACAGCGTTTTTACAAAATATTCTCGAATTCCTTTCCATTATGAAATACATCTCCATTTATGATTGGTATACTTCATCAAATGAAAAGTTCATTAACTTCTACCAATGAATTGCCAAATACTGTTCTTTTTGGATTTCGGGTTTCGTTTTGCAATAGTAATTGCGTTTTGTATCAAAATTCGGTTATCTAATAAGAATATAGAATAGTTAATATACTTATAACTAAATGAAATTATAATTCCATGACAGAAGATGAAATTGCCATCGGCTATATTGAACTTATCAACTTATCTTAAAATTGTCTCGTATATTTCAAGCCTTTTGTCTCATTCCGATTGATCAAAGCAAGTCGACTACGGGTAAATATCTAAGTAGAGAAAAGACATGAACCAGCTGGTAGACAGACGCTTACCGAAGAATCCTGGTGATATATTGGTATTTCTTTGTCTACTGAAAGATGTGCCTAAAGTATATGACGCTTTGAACTTACGTACCAGCCAATATGATTTTTGACGTTTAAGCACAAGACAAAACGATACCTCAGTTCCGGCTAAAAATCTTACAGCTAACCCCCAAAAAATCGAATTGGTTGAGTTTCGTTCGAAAATCGTTTAGAAGCAAATTTGGTTTGTTCATGATTTCAAGTCTCATTTCGGTTATAAGAAACGAATGGACGATGGCTACTGAAAAGTAGGAGCAAAGGCCATATTTGGTAAGTACAAGTCCACAGATGATTAAAATTCACCAACGTAAGCTCATGCTAATACTGCTGCGGTCGAACATAGTTCAGAATTACATGTACATTGTGGACATTGTCAACGTACAACGAGTGATCACGAAATCGTAGCATCTGAAACTCGCTAAATTAAAACCTGATGAACATTAAATAATTGACCTAATTCCTTGCTGACTACAACAACGAGATCTAAGTCACGTAAATGGAAATTATCATCAAAGAGAAACAACTCGAAGGAAGAACTGAGAAAAAGACATAATAAATCCCATTGCGGTTTGAAGACGTTGTAGATCAGCTGGCAAATTGTAGTATTTTCATGGTAGCTCTAGATGGAAAGCGATCAATACAAGTTTAACGTAATTTACTGTACAGTATATCTTTATTAAAACTAGATTAGATATTCTACATCCAAATTGACTCTTTAATTTTCTGAAATACGAAAATAATTGGTTTTCATGTATCGTTACCGTTCTTTCGGCGCATTTGATTAAATAAACATGGTACATTTTGATTACTTTCTAGTCAAACGAACCCGATCTAGGTCAGGTAATCGCTATTTATAGTAAGCCAATTCGTAATGGATCGATCATGGCGGAGCAACGTTACCCTAGCTAGTTGCAAGCAGTTGCGGCGAGGGTGGGTATAGGGAGGACATTAATTTGTACCTCTAGAAAAATTTATCTTTAACAAATTTAAAAGATACTATTTTCATACTTTTTCATACAGAATGCACCAAATCAATTCAATTTTTGGAATTTTTTTTTAGACAACCAGCTCAGACACTCTGCGAGAGAATTGCATCAAGAGGCTTCCATAGAGTTGTCGTATTTTGAATTCAGCCTCAACCATTGAGTCAGTCTGCCCCCTATTTGTACCCTCAGTCTTGGGAGGCTGGCGCCGCCGCTATTTGCAAGCTATCAAAAGATTATGTAATACACTGTTGACAATAGAAACAGCTGTCTGTAAGAGATGACAAGTTCAATGATGCACATGGTACTGGTACAATAAGCGGTATTCGCATACACGTCATGGATTTGTAAGATACCACAAGCATTTTTAGATCAAAGTAGTGAAGCACCTACTTCTTAAAATATGATATGAGAATTAAATAATTCTCTCAGCTCGTGGCTACACTTCATTTTGATAATCAGACATTAATGTTTTTGTACACTCGAGTATCAAATACTTCAAGCACTTTCAACACTTCTTATATGCAATACATAATGTTTGATTATATCAACACTCTAAGGACCTCAGCTGCACTTAAGACGCCAAATCTAGAAAAACAGTCGCGCTTTGAAAATAAAGAGAGAGCTTTAAAGATGGGTTCTCTTATTTTCATTTATGACAATGAAAATGCTAATACATAATTATATGAATATAAAGTAAAGGTCTTCTAATGACTTGGAAAAATACCAGTTTGTCTCACATGTCCATAATTAATTCATAATTAGCTAAATTATTAGAGAATTACAGTGAGTGACCAATCAAGAAAGGTTAAAAAGTAATTTTTTGTTTATCCATACGTACAAACATGGACATTTATGATTGCTTAAAACTCTTTATTATATGCAATAACAACGTTATCATATGATATGAGGGTTAGAAGTGTGCCTTTTTTTGCTTTGCAAGTTATTACTATATAGAAATCTGACCATCTCTGAAACCAAAGTTTTAGCGGTTTCATCCAAGAAAAAAAAAAGAAATTCCTCGAAATAGTGGAAGTATTTAATACAATGTACATCGAAGAAGAACCAATATAGATCGAACAGTGGCGTTTCTTGGAAACATCATGTGAGGAGGATTCAGGTTACTCTTTCTCTATGTAAAATGATACAAAATTAGAAAATGTTGGGGATGGGGGGTCCAAACCCCGACTAGCATTTTTTTCTATGAGGGGCGCCATTGAGGTCAACTTGAAATCATACCAGACGTATTCGAGTATTGCTTTTATGACAATTTGGAAGACTTAATATTAGCAGGAAATGTATTAGTATATGAATGGGGGCAATAAAAGAAATCTAGGAATGATATCAATATCAATGCATTAGCTTTTATATAGAAGGTTGTTTATTACAATAGTTATTGTCGTTATATAAATATACTATTGTTATGCTGTACTTAATGATGCTTTTCAGATGTATGAAAGTCATATGGTTAGAAATTAGCTAGATAGCTAGACAATATCGTAAGTGAGTTAATGCTCACAAGGGACTTATAGCTTTTAGTAGAAACACTACATATTAAATACATTGGTTCAAGTCTTTAGTCTAGTACAGGGATTTTCAACCTTCGTCTTTCTATTGTCTTCTTGCAAGATTGAATGCATCACCACACTTCCGCCTGTAAATCCTCACTATTTCCCTTCAACCTTTTTCATGTCGGTGAATATAGCCCGACAGCCTACCACCCCAAAAAAATTCAAAAATATTTATTTATTTATGGTCTAGTATCATTAGATGAAATATTGAGACCTTAAATCCACCTTTTGTTGTGTACCTTTTAAGATCTATGTGAAAATCTAAATTGGAAAATGATTATCTACTACCGCTGGCCTGACATAATTCTCCTCATTGTACACTGCAAAGGTTGTCGTCATTAGTCCAATCGGGAACTCAAAAGAAGACGTAAAACCCCACCTTATATTATTTCCATTCAATTCCTAATCCCAGAATGTTGCTTTCTTTGAAGCTTAAGATCTGATACGTTGTTGGACCATCCATGGGTCGATACAGATTATTCCCTTGGTATTCCCCATCGGTGTTGAGGACTAATATTGCAAAACGTCCAGTTATACCGGCGACAGGTGTGCCTTTTATGTCGATCTGTCGTCGCCTGCAAAGTAGTAGGTTAATGCCGCTGTCCTAACAAAATTTCTCTGGTTTCACACTGACATAGTCCGATTCGGATGCATCATCATTAGACTAACCCACACGCGTCTGGAGTATTAATTAACATCACCATCCTAAGTTTAAGACGCTTATATAATTAGCCATATCTCGATATTTTGATAATAACACAAGTTCTTAGAGGCTGACACGTACATCAACATATAAGATATGATGTACAAATATTATGAAACGCAATATTTATATGACGAGATGGGTTATCAAGATGTTCTGTATTCATTGATGACTATATTATGTAAAAGTACGAATTATATCACAGATGTCTATGACTTAATTTCCATCCTATAAAATCCCCACGAGATAGTTCAACATTAAAGGCGTGCTTAGATCGTCTGACAATTCAAGATAGTTCATCAGATCATCATCATAGGACTCGTCATGACCAAAATGCTTATTTCGAAATATTGGACTAAAACTATTACAAGCAACTGCGATCGCAGATTCCTTCAATCGTGGTCGACAAGAAGCCTCAACAGAAAATAGAACATTGGGGACTACTGAGATTTTTTACTTTCTTCGGCACGCTCATGTCGACTAAATCAAGCAATTGATCAGATGGCCCAGTTGCTGGAAGTCGCTATTCAGCCAGACGTAGAGGCACTTGAGATCTGGGTCGGTAGCCAAATACATGTACAGTGTTGATAACATTTTGGTACTTGACAAAATCTGTTATTTAATGTTCAAAAGCATGTATTAAGCTTCAATGTAAATATTTTGTATTGGAGCCAAGTGATCAACTTTGATTGACATTAACTGATTCCCTAAGCGTCTACATAACTATTAAGTATGTAGATTGACAAATGGTATTTGAACTGATATGTGCCAACAACTCAGTTTACAATTAATGAATTATTAAAAGGTTGTGGGCATTCTAGTTCTTCAGCATATTTGTTTCAACTTGCATTTACTTTTTCTTCGCCGTGGCACACGCATCGTTTACTGTTAACAAACTATTTTTGTGTCACCTTTCCCGTACGTGCTGACATATCCAGTTCTGTACACAAAAGCAAAAGACGCCTTGTGCCGTTTTGATAACTGAAAGCAGGATTTGATTCTCGTTAGTGTTTTTTTTAGTACAGATATCATCAGTTGGAAATCGGAGAAATAACAGTAGATGAATAATGGTTACCAATGCTTCTTCGTGTATACATTATTAACCTTATGAATATGAGTTAAACAGTAAAAATTGAGTTCCTTCATTTTTCATCTAATGCTGAATTTTCTTGTGCAAGTGTTTCGTTTCGTTAGCTTGTTCCATGTTACTTTATGGAATGAGATCCATTACAACAATAAAGTATTATGATTTAATGCCAATGAAAATGACGAATAGGCAAGGAAAAACACTGTAACGCCCTTCGCAAGTTGACTGACACATTTGCTTTTAAATGATATTTTTAGAAAGTTAGCTGAAAGTGCTGAGCTGTACGCTCTGGATGCATTTGTGTATGCGCACCGAGTTCCATTAAAGATGGGTTCCCTTATTTTCATTTATGAAAATGAAAATGCTTATACTTATATGAATAAAATGTAGAGGTGCTCTAATAACTCACATGTCTATAATTAATTCATAATTAGCTAAATTAGTAGATAATTACCAGCAGAATTACAATGAGTGACCGATCAAGAAAGGTCAAAAAGTATTATTTTGTTTATCCAGACTGTACATTCATGGACATTTATGATTGGTCAAAACTCCTTATTATAGGCAATAAGAACTAAATGATATAATTAAGAATACATGATAATTCATTAGAAACACATATCAATTAAATAGTTTCCTTAATTTGACACTAACAAATAAGGAAAGCCTTCTTTAACATCAGATATAAACAATAGCTTCTATCGCATCTACAAGCAATATATTTACAATTTTTAAGTCAAGGGCAATAACTCTAAGAACCGTCATCCAGGTATTGTTGATAATATGGAATTGAAATTGTTATTATTTTCCTTCAGTATAGTAATATGTTGTAGAAGCTGATTAATGTATTTTATATTGTAAATGTTTTATGGTTTATGACATTAAATATTTTTATTTCTCTATTTCATATCCACATCAATAAATGTTACTTTTATACATCATTTGTTAATATTGATTAAATATCCACGATTGATTCATAATGGCTTTTCTTCTGACGTCGACATTTAGTCACTTAATAGTACCTGANATCGAAAGTAAGGATATTTTAACTTTGGTTGACCAGAAAGAATTGATCCTCGCAATGTATTCAATTGAAGTAATTAAATTCTTCAATTCAGTTATTTACTTGATTATAAGTATATTCCAAAGTTTAGGAAAATTAACTATATAAATTCGAAAGTAAGGACATTTTTGATAACATTTACTTCGGAAAGCAAAGTAATTTCATAATTTTCTACGCTAATAGTATTGGTTGCAAAGAAAACAATAATGACCCTTGCAATGTGTTCGATTTCAGTTATTTACTTTATCATAATATGTAAACCACGAAGTATTTAATTCAATTTACATACAATACTCGTATTTATGGATTTTTTTTCACTTTGTCTTAATTGACAATCGCTGTGTTTCACAGTCACTTGTTATTGGTTGCTTTTCCTGGGCGTCACATCATCAATTCTTACTGGGAAGAAGAGCTCTTGTCTCGATTTGAAACCGTTCTTGTAACGTGACAAATACTGCATTTTGATAAAAGTGGTAACAGTTATGTGAATAGGAAGCTGTATGATTGATACTTATAAAGGCGTATGATATTGAGGTGAATCGTGTGGGCAGTATCAAATATAGAAGATCTTGGTGTTACATTAACGTTACAGTATATAATGTATACTTTGAATAAGCACTATGTTATTGAATTAGAATTTGTTGTGGTAGTGATCTGAAGTATAGTATTCATCCCTGAATCGGATTGTAAGCGGTAAGAACCTTTTTTTCAAATTTTTGTGTTGTTCTTTGGGAGGATTTAAAATTTGATCGAACTATTAGTAGCACCAAACTTTGTGGCCGATCAATTACAATTTTGATTGTCTTTTCTTTAAATATCGGTTACTGTCAAAATGTTCTGGTTAACAGTAATATTATTAAAATACAGCTATTTTTGGATTAAACGGTCCACAGTTTCTTTCGGCTACAGGGAGAGCTGACAGTTGCTTTATCTTTCTACGTTTGGCGAAAAATTCTTACAATTTTGATTTCATAAGAAATAATTGATAGCAAGAGATGCCATTTTGACCAGCAAACCTTGTGTGGTATGTTCTTTTTAAGACCCGCATTACACTTATCACGACCTATACATTGATGATAATAATGTTCTGTCATAATTGTGAACTTATGATTTGGTACTCGGTTGTCGTGAGGTGAAACTATCTTTTAATTTGAGTCCAATTCCCTTCCAACCTCAACACGCAAGTTAACTTTTTCGTCCGAGAAAATTCCAAATTATGGAAATAGTGTTTTTATAGAATACATTTAACAAAGTAAGTGACTGGTAATCAAATTAAAGGTTAGGAAATCATTTAGAAAGTAGATTTTTATTGAAGTCAAGTGTCAATATGAGTAGCAAATTCTATTGGCAAGTATGTATTATTATATAGAACTACTTTCATTTTGATGACATTGCTACATATGTGCCAATATGAAATTTAATTAGATATACGGGTACATAGCTAATATATATTAATGTATTCACAGTTATTTAGTTTAATTTGAATGAAATTAGATCATTGATTAATAAATTCAAGTTCACCCGGTTTCTTGACTGAAATTTAATGAAAGGTAATAGTCTTGGTACTGGTTGTGCCTAAATGATAAGAAAACTGTACACTTAGTCACTGCGACTAAAAACTCTTGTGAGGAACTGTGTACATCATCACTACGAAAAATGACATTGTAGGGAACTTGGTGGTATGTTGCTACTAATAAGGACATAATATAACACTGAGTAAGGACACTGTAAAGAGCTGTATATTACATCAATACGAATAAGGACATTGTTGAAAACTGCGTACTGCATCGATGTACAGTCAAGTCGTCGACAGTCAAGTCATCGACAAACCTGGATAACTACATCACTACATTATAAGGACATTGTAAGGAAAAGTGTACATCATCACTATATTATAAGGACATTGTAAGGAACAGTGTACATCATCACTATATTATAAGGACATTGTAAGGAACAGTGTACATCATCACTATATTATAAGGACATTGTAAGGAACAGTGTACATCATCACTATATTATAAGGACATTGTAAGGAACAGTGTACATCATCACTATATTATAAGGACATTGTAAGGAACAGTGTACATCATCACTATATTATAAGGACATTGTAAGGAACAGTGTACATCATCACTATATTATAAGGACATTGTAAGGAACAGTGTACATCATCACTATATTATAAGGACATTGTTAGGAACAGTGTACATCATCACTACATATAAGTGACTTACTGAGGAACTGCGTACTGCATCGCAACAAATAAGTACATTATAAGGAACTGGGTACCACATGATAACAAATAAGGACATTATAAGAACTGTGTACTACATGATAACAAAAATGAGGACATTATAAGAACTGGGTACTACATGATAACAAATAAGGACATTATAAGAACTGCGAACTACATGATTACAAATAAGGACATTATAAGAACTGTGTACTACATGATAACAAATAAGTACATTATAAGGAACTGGGTACCACATGATAACAAATAAGGACATTATAAGAACTGGGTACTACATGATAACAAATAAGGACATTATAAGAACTGCGAACTACATGATAACAAATAAGGACATTATAAGAACTGTGTACTACATGATAACAAATAAGGACATTATAAGAACTGTGTACTACATGATAACAAATAAGGACATTATAAGAACTGTACTACATGATAACAAATAAGGACATTATAAGAACTGGGTACTACATGATAACAAATAAGGACATTTTAAGAACTGGGTACTACATGATAACAAATAAGGACATTTTAAGAACTGTGTACTACATGATAACAAATAAGGACATTATAAGAACTGTGTACTACATGATAACAAATAAGGACATTATAAGAACTGCGAACTACATCGTAACAAATAAGGACATTATAAGGAACTGTGTACATCATCACTACAAATAAGGACATTATAACAACTGCGTACTACATCACTATCAATAAAGATATTTAAGTGTAATCCATCAAGTTGTAATGGAATTTGGAGATAAATTATTATAGCAGAAATTAAAAATTTTCACAGTAGGCGCCATTTATAACAATATGTGGTATTATAAATATAATAACATATATCACGATTTATATTTATCTCAATATGTGGTAGTAAGAAAAAAACAATGGAAAATCACGGTAATATATATTGGGATCATATCAGCTCAAAGACGGCCAAACTGACTATTAAAAGGTAGAAGCAGCCATAACAGTACTAAATTCCTTTGATTATTAATGATGACGACTAGGGTATATTTGATCATATGTGGCTCTGCTGGAATCTCTTTCAGAAACAGCGAGTATTGTTGGTAATTTGAGGAGATTTACTCTAAATCCTATCAATTCCAGTATTCCCTATAGGAACCGTTTATCATCGAAAGTTTAAGTAGCCAAGAGCAGATTAGGAAGTAAATCTTATACCATATATTTGATTTACCGAATGTAAGCTTCCATAAGTTACATTGAGTCTATAAAAAATACATCGATTGTTGATCAAGTGGCTCTGCTCAATACTCTTTCAGAAACATAGAGTATTGTTGGTAATTTGATGAGATTCGCTCTCAACCCTACCAATTCCAGTATACACAATGGACAGCGTTAATAGTCCAAAGTTTAAGTAGCCAACAGCAGATTACATATTTGATTATGGCTCATGTAAGCTTCCATTACATTGGTTCGTAAGCGCGCTTACAAATATTTATATTGCATCTGCCCAACATAATTTCGGTCACAGATTTCAATTCATATTAAAAATTCGAGCCTCCTATCCCTCCGTTTAGAGAGTTGATACGATAAAATTCAAATTGCAGAATAACAGTGTGATAGATTGTTGTTCCAGTTTGCATACATGTCTCTGGTTACACCGGGGAAATACAGATGCCCTATGGATATATCATGTAGAGCAATATAATCACTTATGGATGGAACAAGAAGAACAATCGATTATTTAACAAACAAAACAAAAATGAATGTAATTGTTACAATTGTATTTTAATTTCATGCGCTATTTAATCTATTTAGAAACTGTTCTGAAGCATGTAAGTGTACTTTTCAAATGTACATTAGTGTTAAAATGTTTGTAAAAGTTCTTAACACCTTTTTGAACTTAATTACAAGTTTGAACTGAGCTGTTGTAATCAGGAAACATTACTCGTATCTGAATTTGTTAAAGAACGTGACTCAAAAAATACAAATTTTGATCTGCACTCGACGTCGGTTATGAACTTTAGCCTCTTTATGGACTAGTCCTCAAAGTTTGAACTTGGTTAAGGGATGTTTCGTATGTTAACACAGGTAGGTTAGAGATTGATATACACCATCATCAATACAATAAACTCGCCAACAATACCTTACTGAAGTGGTTGTCGACGATCTCCAAATTGCGTTAGACGCTTTCTCGCTAAAGGTCCAGGGTTCAATCCCGGCATAGGTCAATATAATACTTTCGGATTTCACCCTGTCAGTGATGCAGGTAAATGGGGCTGACATGGAAAAAGCGTCTAGTCGTTCTAATGGGACAATAAACCGAGATCCCGAGCTCTATAGGCCGTGCAGGTTAAAGATCCCTCGACAGATGGAAATCGAAAAAAAGAGAGCTAATACCGCTTTCCCTCAGTGAACTCCGCATAGCGTTGCCCGTCTTCATTAGCCCACATGGTGCAGAAAAGTAGGACAGAGAACTCCATTCATTTCATTTTCCAAATTCTATGTGTATTTATGGTATTAGAAGCGGCTATAACTAATTTGACTCTATGTAGCCTTCGAAGGTCTTGAACGAGAATTTCTCCAGAGCTTAGTTCAATCTTCTGATTATATACCAGATAAGCTGCCAACGTTATGTATTTGGACTTCATTAAGTGCTAAGAATCAAGCGAACAATCGTATTATAAACTGCGGTGTAATAGTGCTTAGTAACATCTGTGAGTACAAATTCAAGATAGCGGTGGCAGAATATGATAAATAGAGTCAAAAATATCTACATTAATAGATCTTATCGAAGACAGAAATATTACTAAAAATACAGTAATAGTTTAATAGTTTACTTTAGTATTGGAAAACATGAAGATGCTTTAAATAAAGTGGAAACCAATAAAGATTTGCTACCAACTTCTTGATCGATTGAACTTGCTCAGCATCTGCTGGTAGAGGTACTTTTTTATATCCCTGTTTCGCATTCTTTAGATTATTTTGTTTAACATTTTAGCCTTACGCAGTGGTACCTTATCGTTTGTTTGATAGGATTCATGGAAAACACTGAAAGTAATTAATAGGATTCATGGAAAACACTGAAAGTAATTAATAGGATTCATGGAAAACACTGAAAGTAATTAATAGGATTCATGGAAAACACTGAAAGTAATTAATAGGATTCATGGAAAACACTGAAAGTAATTAATAGGATTCATGGAAAACACTGAAAGTAATTAATAGGATTCATGGAAAAGACAGGAGGCAATGCCGTTTTAAAAGGCTATATTAGTATATAAAAGTATTACGTATAATCACAAATAATCACCAACAGGGTGTCTTAGCGAAACAAATATCATGATTTGCATTGCAAGATATTCGTATAGGCAATGTCATTCTAGTGCAGTCCAATAATGTGTGATTATGTCCAATTTTTCCTCTGTATCGCTAGAAATATCATAAGCCATACCACAGAATACCATTTCCGATTTTTTGAGGACGTAAACTCCATTGCGTCTATCAATAGGTTTCCAGATGATTACTTTAGTGATAATTGGTAATCATAAGTTGAAAATGTTTGTAATTAAGACTGTACTTATAAATTATGTTTGAAGGTGTGCTTCATCTAATATTTGCCAAGAAATATTTTTTTAATGAACATACTAAGAAGACAGGAACACCCCTTTCTTGCAATTAAGCACATCAATACATGACATTCTGACATTCGTATTAAGAATATTATAAAATCGATAACAAATTTCGACTTAGATGTTTTCCGAACGAAATTACAGCACGTCCAATTTGTTATGGTTCAAAATATCAAAACCTACAACGTACGACATTTTTCTGGTATATTGGCTTCAATTCCTATTGAGGTATTTGTTTTGTGACATATTTTTTTAAAAACGTAGCTTTCTTAACTGACCTTAACTCTATATGACTTGCATAACATTTTAACCAATTGCATTAATTCCATACGACCGATCCTTGTCCCAAATCGACTTTACTTTACTTGCAGTATGTTTTAATTGGATTATACAAAAACATGTTTGGGTTAATTTTCAATCTCAATGCATTATCTGCTCAATTTTAGTCATAAATGATTTATACAGTCTGGTTTTACTTGTGGAAATAACACACTGAACGACCTTGTATTGTGTTGCTCTGATCCAAACCAAATGACTGAGGTTTTTTTTAAATGATGTACACTACGGATGCAAAGGTCAATTTGCCGATAATCCAGAAACCCAATATCTGCCCGATTTTAATTCATTATTTTTTTTATACAGAATATTTAATGCAACAGATTCGCCATTCGTTTGACAAATCGTACCTTAGTCTCAGACACGGGGATATTTTTGAGTTGTGCTAATCAGTAATAGTGTTCAGAACTCACAGTCAAATGTGAGCATTCAAACTATCCGCGTTTGAACGTTAAAATGACGAGACTCTGTGATATATGGAAAAGACATATATTGAAATAGAAAGTGAAATTCCTAGTTTGAAGTATTGTTGAAGGAATAATGCGAACACTGTTTACATATAATTATTCAAGCTCCGAATCAACCTCCTAAAATGGCGAATCTGTCCCTTTACTAATGCACTTAGTTTAAGAGGTTTATTCTTTGTGAAAACATAAAATCCTATTCCGCTATTCATTGCTAAATGTTCAAAATTTTCTTTTGTACAAATTATTACATTGCAGGTACTACAGTCTTGTATAGTTTTTACTTCAGAACCTTTAAAGAGATTGTAAAGAGGTTTTCTAAAAAAAATTTACGTGTATCGGAGACATTGATAGCATCAATTTGAACCATTTCAATTTCAATCAGAAGTCTGTGGTTCCTGCTATTCCACAAAAATTGATGTTTGATGGCGTCACTTATCGAAAAATATTCATTATCGAGGAGGACCCTTTGTGATTCGTGCCGGCATTTAACACTTATTTAAGTGATATTGCAGGAACAACGTAGGTCTGATTGAAATTGGAATGGTGCAAAGTGATGCTATCAGTGTCCCCAAGACACATTAAAAATGAAGAAAACCTCTTTACAATCCCTTTAATAGGAAAATGACTTTCTGCAATAAAAGTTGATGAGTCTGTTCCAGCGCGAATTTATTGATTAGCTCTTGACTCAGCGCCCGAAGGCTCAAAGAAAAGTGAAAGAGTATAAAACAAAAGAGCTCATTAATGTTATAAATATATTCTGTTTCTTCGCCTGATTGGATTCATTGTCTTATATTGTGTTGTTGCTCGTGAATTGTTTCTGAACATAGCGAAGTGGCTGTCTTGATTTTACTTGGGGATTTCAAAGTCTCTTAGGTAGGTTGTGATTATTTTTGGTTTGATTCAGATTTTCTGGGTATATGTGCTGTAAGTAGTTGCGGTGCCAGTGCGTGTTCAATATGATTTTTATATGTGTATATGCCACCAAATCAACTTAATTTTCAAAAACCCTTTCAAACGCTGCAGGAGAGGCTTGTGAATGTGATGCCTACACAGAGTTGCCGCATTTTAAATTTCAGCCTCGAAAGTTGGCCCCAGAATTCTGTCGGCCCATTTGAACCCAGTCTCGGGGGCTGACCCCGCCATTGGCTGTAAGTGGAATAACGGAGAAATAAGTTTAATCTATTTTAAATAATTAGTTTTGTTAATATTGTTACAGTCCATATACGCCATTGTTTAATGATCATATTAAATACATAATTATGTCAAATTCACCAAGATTGTTAGTATAATCACTGGCTCTTAAAGTTCTGTCAATATTAATAAAATATGGGCAATGTGGTAAAATATGTCAACGTATATATCAAAAACAGAGAAGGCTTTCGATGACACAACAGGCACAAATGCAAACAAAGCAATCTTTCGTCCAAAAACACCAAAAAAAGCAGAAGTCTTTTACCAACAAATAAACAGCTTTGTTTACATTTGTGCCTGTTATGCCATGTGAAGCCTTCTCTGACACTATTTTCTCCACATTGCCCATATTTTATTAATATTGACAGAATTTCAAGGGCCTGTGGTATAATACTTGCCATCAAAGTGACCTGCCGTGAGATATAAAACAGTCAACAAATAATTATAAAATTTTATTGCCTAGGTCACAGGGTAAATATTTATGATAAAACAAGGTGCAAGTTAAAGGTTAAGATAATTAGATATGTTAACTAAGGATGTCTCTGTAATACTATCTGTGGTAGTATCATTTCTTTAACTGAAATAGCTGAAGATATAAGAATCAACGTTCTTCTGATATGTCAATAATTATTTAGAGATAAATTCTGTATGAAGCAAAATTTTTTCATGTTCCCATTAGAAATTAAGACGATTGTAGATTGTTTAAATATAGTCACGTGGCACTGTTGTGAGGGTCAAGAACCATAAACTAATCGATGGATTAAGGTTTGTCAGATTAAAGAACCCCTTTGAATTTAATCCTTCTTTTGGCTAATGAGATCCTTACAAACTTTTATAAACATACTGATATTTAACTTTCTTTCTTTCAAGGTAAGCAACTGTTATATTTTAAATATTGCCGTATTTGGTATGTGCGTCTATGCATAATACAGCTTTATAGAATAAACAAACTAAGTACCAACGATCCAAACCATGAAACCCGAAATCCAAACAACATATTGGCGAAACATTGTTAGCAGCTAATGAACTTTTCACACAAGGAAGTATATGTCAAAGTAAGAAAGTATTTCATAATTAAAAGTGGTATCTAGAAGAATAAGCATACCCTGCCGCCATAGTTGCTCAACACACACAAACACTACAAATAGATTATAGGAACATCCAAACAAAAAATAAGTTAATGAATTTTAAAAGTTCAAGGGACGTAAACTTGCTATAGTTTTCTTACTATTGACGTTATATATAATATTTATAATAACACTTATCCATCGGCTCAATTATATTAGTAAGTTTACCTTTCAGTTAGACCGAAACATCCGGTCTCTCAATGCCGTCGGCATAGAGTCAGAAGACCAACTATGAATACATCTTGAAATAGTGCAACCAATTTAGTTACGTTGAAATATTTTTCTTCTTTGACAATTTTCTAGTATGTTATCAGATCATCTTATTCTATAATTATCTCACACCTTACAAAATTTACTGTTTTCAAAGGTCTAAATCAAGTAATACAAAATTGCATGATATTCATCTACTTGGTGGTCTGTCTTTTAATATACGAAGTATTTTAAAGAGTCAGCTTGTCGGTATGCTTTTATTTTCAATAATTTTTGATTTTATGATTTGTTATTAGAACGGTTATCGAGTTATTTAAGTGTAAAGATTGAGTGGTGTTTTGATATTTAGTTGTTGATATTGATTATTCGCACCTGGCATAGCTCACTACATGCATCTGTATTGTATTATATATATATATAATTTTTCTAATGTTTGGAGTTTGGTCTGGATTTTATCTTGTTTAAAATTTCGAGAATGAAGCCCACTGATGAAATTTCTGTCGCGGTGCTGGGGTTGGGTGAGGGGACGGGGACGTAAGTCACTAACAATTCATTTATTTTCAATTGAGAATCTTAAAAGACAAAAATACATCATACAGTATTCTGTGTAGTTTCATTTCATTTAAAGAAAATTTCTCTTAACTGTCTGTCAGCATTTGATACACAAAACGAAGCAATGTCTAAAACCTTTTTCGCGCTACAAGTTTGAAAAATACTAAATACATCTAGTTAGCGTTATAATCTTTAAATAATAATGATGTTGATTTTCATCTAATTAAAAGCAGTACAAGTATGTTGATTAAAAGGACATCAAACGATGCTAGATTTTTTTGGTACCTGATATGTACTATCAGTAATAGTGTTCACAGCTCACTGGCGAAATTTGACTCTTCAAATCCATGCGTGCCCAGATAATCCGTGTTTGAATGTAAAATTGACGACTCGTCATTTTAAGATACTCTGTGATATATAGAAAAGGCATATATAGTAAATGTGAGTAAAATTCGTAGTTAGAAGTATTTTTAAAGGAATTATATACGACTTTCGTATATTTCTAGTACTTTTGAAGACTACTTACATATAATCAAGATTCTAAACACCCCCCCCCCCCCGTTTAACACGTTATATTTCATATTTATAGGTTATGATGACATTACTGGATTTCAACTGAAGACATGAAATGGCACCACTCTTTTTGATATCGGTCGGATTATTTATATCCGTTGTATTTGGACAAGCTGAAGACAACCCTAGGAATAAAACGTCAAGGTTAGTGAATTATATTTACCATTTCAATCATCACCACATATGGCAGACCTGAAAATAGGAAATCTCTCTTTCCTGTAGAACTGCCAACTTAGTAGTCGGTGTGCCACATACAAGATGTATCGAAAATGCACGGAAAGCGTACATAACATACACAAATGCATCTGCAGAGCAGCAGCACAGAATGATGTTGATATTTTACGCTAGAGCATTAACCATCATCTTTTCACAGCAAACATGTCACTATTGCCTGTTATATTGGTATTTGTTTTGGTGCAGAATTATACGACGTTTGATTAAAGTATGATGGTTGACCAAACCTTTACCTATAGCCCCAATCAGAAAAAAACAGTTATACATCATTGCCAAAATTATTATAGAAATATGACGAACAAACTAACTGAAATCGAAGTCATATTTTAGCTTGCTTCTGATCTAAGTGCTTAGTCTTCCGAACATTCACAGCTGCATAAATCATCATACACATGTAGGTTTTACGGTTTCTTAGTTAAAAACAAGTTATTATGCTATGAAAGAAAATATAATTTCATGCAGTTCTCGCCTTAAAAACCTTTGAACGAAAAATGTTATTGAAGTTCTTAAATGTTCAATGGTATTCTATCGTGTAACCTCGTGTTATTTTATGTGATAAAATATAATAATAATAATAATTATGGTGCTTCGATCGAGTCATGTCTGTACAGTTAATGTAATTTCATGACACAACTTCATCTAAGGTATTGGCCTAATTACAACAAACCATAACAATTACTAGGATTCCGGTTTAATTTCCTTTTCATATATTTTTTGTATTTCGCGAGTCACAATTTATTACATCTCACGAAATAGATAATGCTCAGAAATTGCTGGTGAAGTTTAATATCTTCATTGCAGTTCAGTTCATATGATAACTTTGGTAGTGGTGTGTTACGAATTGCAGAGGCACAAAAAATCGGTGTCACATTTTTAGCGAATTTTCGCTTCGTGGTTTAATTAATTCTGCACAAATATGTTATCAACGTTAATACCGATTCTGGTTGTAAAATGCTTGCAACTGATTGGCAATTCAAAACTGGTTACCAGTGAAATGCTGACGTTTCAAAACTTGAACTTCTATCATCAAATCTGTCGATACTTTGAGCAACTGTCCCTAGCAAATTGATATGTTATCCACAAGTTTCTTTAATAGGTTGTGTGGAGAAATACTTTAACATAGTAGGTATTTGATATTGCAGGAACGGTTACGTATCTGTTATCACTAACTTATACTGAAGCCACAAACACGCTGCAAAATTGAAGCATGAATTATGTCTACGGCAAACGTTCGTTAGGTGAAATCTCGCAGATGTCAGAAGATTTCTAACGAAAGTGTTGGGAGTCTTATATTGGCGCTAAAAGCTCGAGACAACTTTTATATCCAGTAACACCTACGTTCAGAAAAAGGTGCTTTCGACACTACAGAAATGTCACATAAGTATATTTCTGGTGTCATCTTCTCTTCAATGGACACATCTATCAAAAGAATTGGGAAAATATCAATATCAAGGACCAGATTGTCCAAAATACCTTCCGTGAGAACCAAAGTGGGTTTGCTTTTAAATATGGATGAATCTTTCTTTTTCACAAGTTCTTTTAAGTGGTTTATAGTCTAAAATATCACATAGATGGTCAACAATCCTTTTTTAAAGATTACACTCTTATACTAAGAAATGTCTGACCAAATCCTGTTCTTGTAAAATACTTCAATTTATCGCACATTCTATATGGTGTAAATTTCGCACATGGGCTCGACAATCATTGCATGAAGCTTTATATTTATCTTTTGGACGTCCCAAGGAACAGATGCAGAGACTTAATGTTGAGCTCTTGTTGTATATTATGATTACAATAAGACTACCGAACATTTATTCCGAACGCCAGATACGTCAGAGGATCAAATAGACAAACGTATTCATCCTTGAGTGGAAAATTAGGATTCTTAACAAGCTATACCATTGGCATGGTTCATCTATTCCAATCCAAATCATTTGTTCTATTCGCAGCTGAATATATAACCTATACTTATATTCTGTGTAACTGAATTTTGATTCAAATTTCCAATGTAAATAAGATACAAATTGGTAGTTAGAAGTATATTACTGATTCTGAAGACGACATTTATCTTTGTTTTCAGACATAATGATCTATATTATTGACATCGTACTGTGTTATTGTATCGTGAAATACAATATGATACATAATTAATGGTTTATAAGTTATACTTGTAGGACATCAAAATCGTGATATTGCTATAACATAACATTACACGCATTTAATTTTTTAATCTTAATATTATATTAATTAATATTAACGATACAAGTAAGACGAGTGACGTATATCTATGTACCAGTATCACTGAATAGTACTTTATGTTTCTTTCGAGCAAAAATATAGATAAGTGATACACCATCTTGAACTTTCTTGATAAAACTGTTTTGTATTATTCGAGTACAATTATGTTATATAACTATAACACAATTGTTTTACGTGTTCTGAAAATAAGAAAGCATTGCCATATTCCCAACGTTCCTATCCAAAATCCTCTATACTAATTGTTAAATATATCCTTAATACTTTTTCTCAATTCCATCCTTCTTTCCCACCTTCTTCGTCCTTCTTCGAGCTCGTATCCTCACCAACTTCGACAATACCGTATCATTCTAACAACCTTCACCATCTTCTTCCATACCATATCCTTCTTACAAACCTTATCACCTTCTTCAAAACAATATCCTTCTTACAAACCTCGCCACCTTCTTAAATGCCTTATACTTCTTCAATACCCAATCGATCTGACAAACCTCATCACCTTCTTCAATACTCTATCCTTCTTACAACCCTCACCACCTTCTTCAATACCCTACCCTTCATATAAACCTCACCGCTTCAATACCCTATCCTTTTCATAACCCTCGTCGATAGTCTATCCTTACAAACATTACCACCTTTCAAAATACCCTATCCTTTTCACAAACCTCACCCCTCCTCTATACATACCCCAAATTACTCACTTCATTCTTCAATACCCCATCCTTCTTACAAAACTTTACCAACTTTTTCAATACCCAATGCTTCTTACAAACCTCATCACCTTCTTCAATACCCCATCCTTCTTACAAACCTCACCATCTCCTTCAATACCCTATCCTTCTTACAACCCTCATCACCTTCTGCAATACCCCATCCTTCTTATAAACCTCACCATCTCCTTCAATACCCCATCCTTCTTATAAACCTCACCATCTCCTTCAATACCCCATCCTTCTTACAAACTTCACCACCTTTTTCAATACCCCATCCTTCTTACAAACCTCAACATCTTCTTCAATACCAGATCATTCTTACAAACCTCACCACCTTTTTCAATACTCTATCCTTCTTACAAACCTCATCACTTTCTTCTAAACGCTCTCTTCCTGACTAACAAACCTTTTCTTTTATTCTCATATTGTAACTCATTGTCTTCCCTTACACTTTTCTTCTTGCCCGTTACCTCTTCAATCTTACCAATCCTCTCTCGTTTTACTAACTACCTTCTTAATACTTCTTCAACCTTACTACATTCGTCCATTATCTCCCCTTATTTGCACACTTTCCTCTATAACCTTGACGTCTTGGAAAAAAATAGTTGATATATTGTTATATTTTGTTTATGCTTTTCTTTATTTCCCACTACGTCAACAGTGTTCTGAAATGAAAATAAATGGCAATGTGGATAAAAACGAGATTTTAGCGTCAACTGTACTGCATAATTAAATTATTGCAACCTGAATAAAATATTTAACCCTGATAAGGGAATTAACCTAGTCTTGAATAACCATTATGTGGTAATTACTATACAGGTTTCTCGATTTATCGTTTCTTAATGCAGTTAATATTTCTTGATCAGATTTAATATGTTTAACTTAACGTAATAAACTCAAAAACAAATTTTCCATCGAATGGTAATTGTCTTTTCCCGAATTTTCTTGAATCTATGTTTCTGCTAAAAAAAATAAGTGAATGTGTTGGAATGTGTTGGAAAGCATTCACTATTTTGCAATTGGCACTGTCAATACTTACCATAATATTGCTGTGGACAATTTGGGAACAGTTGAGAAGTACCAAGCACCATGCTAGTCATATATCTAAATAATGGGTTTAATAATGAATACTGTTTTTCTGAGAATGAGTTATAATTTCACAATTTCCAGAATTATGATATTACCCGATGGACACAGTAGAATACTTACATTACGTAATGAATGATTACACATTGCCATGTCTATGTCATTTCTACGAGTCATTAGGGACGAAAACTAACAGAAATCTGCTACTGACTATAAGAACCGCCGTGTTAATAAAATTAGTAATATTGCTATATTATCTTTGTGTCAATTATGACTTATTCGTATTGAAATATTAACATGGAATAACTTTGGAATCGTTGGCTTGCTTATATGTCTAGAATCCAATCCCAGCATAAGTGGAAAAATGAAATGAATGGAGGTTAACGTTTTACTTGTCTGCATTTTGGTTAATGAAGACGGGCAACGCCATGCAGGGTGCAATGTGGCAAATTTTGACAGGACAGTGGCATTAGTCTGTCCCTTTTCGATCTCCAACTGTCGGGGGATCTTGTACATGCACATCCTGTAGCACACGGGGCCTCGGTTTATTGTCCCATCCGAACGAATAGACGCTTTTTCCATGTCAACCCCTCTTACACATGCATCACTGACGGGGGGAAACCAGCATAAGTGGAGATATACCTTCAAATATCAAGGCCGTAGTAACTCTGTGCTCAATGGCTTGCTTAAAAGTCTTGGGTACGATCCCCAGCATAAGTGGAGAAAGACCTTCCGATTTTTTCAACCCGGTTTTCTCCTTCTACTGGTGTAAGTGTACTTTTTTTTTTACATTACTCCATTTATCATCACATGTGTCATGTTACTTGCATACAGGTGTATAATTAATTATCTTTCTATTGGCACATTGTATACATACTGTTACCATCATACTGGTATATGAAAGCCCGTTTAACACAGGGCCACGATGCGATGTCCGTTATGCCACACTGACACTTACACGAAGTATGTTCCCGCAATGCCACACAGAGGTGATGACAAGGCGTGCCATTTTGGTGCTTCGTAGCAGACCGCCTTAGCAGTCTGTTCACGCACTGTAACGAACGATACTACGAAATGCCCAACCAACAAAATTTTGGCCGCATTGGCAAACATTGACACTAAATGGCAGTACTAGTTCAGACATATGTCAAGTATTGTTTGCGCACAATTTACTTTCAGTTCTCACGTCGTGTTAGTGTCGACTTTGCACTGTGTTTACGCATGTGGCACACATATGGTACGAACACTTCGAAAACATGCTAGTTCACGGAGACTCACATTGGAACTTCGCAGTGCGTATCAATCTGCAAACGAAATTGGTGCAAGTCAATTTGACCTTAGGTGAATGATTATACATTGCGTGGCGTAAACCCAAAGAAGTTGTAAATATGATTTATTGTCGGTTTGGTTGTATTAGGATTTGACAGTGGCTGTAGTGGAACTCTTATTTACTTCAGGTGTGAACAGAACTTTAGACAATGTATTCATGTTACATTATAACGATTTACTGCTAAATGGTTTATTTATTTTTTTAAAGCATGTTACGGAGATATTTTTAGCAATACGACGATTTTAACATAATTCCGTTATTGCGTCGGCTTCGGATATACGCACTTTTTTGTACAAACAGTATTTTTTTTTATTTCTTTGATATATAACCTGAAATGAATATTAACAAAATGGTTCATTATGACAGACGTGTAACAGAAATGAACGAGTTTAACGTCCTGTACCTAATTGGGCTAAAGAAGACAGGCCATGCAGTGTGCAAAAGGGAATATTTTGCCAGTGAAGCGGCATTAGCCTACTCTTTTTCGATCTGCAACAGTCGAGTGATCTTATGTGATGTATAACAGAATTGGCAAAATTAAGACGTAATTGGGCCAATAACTTTAATGGCATTCGGTTAGTAGGTGAAGTATGGGTGTTCCACGAGCGATAATCATGATATTCCCATTCGTCTACTGAAAATAGCAAGCGAGTAATTGTTTATACATATATTATACATGATGTTAAGAGTTCAGGGAATGGTAATAGAAGTCACAGTTAAAGTGTGCCAATTATACTGGAATACAAATAAATATCATACGTCAAAATTGTAATACGTCTAAAATAAAAAAAAATAAAGGGTATTTTCCATATGGTATTAGGGGTATTTATTTTTGTAACGTTATGTATGTCGCACATTTTTTTCTGAAATAACAGAAACCACTGGATATTAAAATCTTTATGGAGGAAATAGGAGATATACGTCCTCCAGATATGCATACAACGACTAGAAAACATACACATGTATGTATTCTGAATTCTTTCAAGCTTAAAAGGGCAGAGAGAATTAAAGGAATTTTCATTACCGAGCAAGCCGCAAACAATTTCAGCTATCTGCCGACCAATATCATCATTGCAACACTCCATTGCCCCTTCGGATATATTGCTTTCCGAACAATCGGGAGCCGCGGTGGTTCAGTGAGACGCTTACTCGACAATTGGAAATCGAAATGGAGCAGACTAATGCAGATGTCCTGCCAAAATTTCCCTCATTGCACCCTGCATGGCGTTACCCGTCTTCACTAGCCCAAATGGTGCAGAAAAGTAGGACGTTTAACTCAATTCATTTCATTTCCCTGAACAATCAAGTCTGGCTCCGGATCTGAACACGAAGTTCCATAAGTTTTTATCTCGCAATGTATCTGTATATGTTACTTCTAACAAATAATAGCATAAAGAAGTCATGAATAATAAATGAAATGTTGAAAGAAAGTATACACTGGTTGAAATAATATGTATAGTTCGTATTGATTTTAAACCCAAGAGTTACAGTCTGTTACTTATAATTAGTCTGTGAAATTTGAATATACTATGTTTATATTCACGTAAAAATATTTACACGGTTAAATATTTTGTAAGTAACAAATGCGGCTTTATAGATAACGTCTACCTTTCTACTTTCTTAGTACTTGTGATATATACATCTTACAAGGATTACTAAAAAAATAATTTCGATTGTGTGTATTAATGTGCTATTATGACTATTGGTGTATAAACTGAATGAATTTAGGAGTCAAGTACCTAAAGCTCACGATAATTGAAAGTTGGAGTGACGCTAATACTGTAAAGAGGATATATGGTTATGTGTATATCTATATAAAGTATATATGTATGTATATGATTAACTTCAATATATGTTGGGCATTGCGATAAGGGAAACTGATCGCCGAGCTAGATCTAGCCAGAGGTTTGGAATCGCTTGTTCTTAATCTGTTATTATTATTAATCCCCAATGGCAATTGAATTTTCTGATGTCTAATTCATCGAGTTTTTCAGTTTCTGGACTATGGTTTATGAATTTGGTTTGAGTAGTTACATGGCGGTTTAGTCCTCTTGAGACTAAGTTGAAGAGTTCATAACATTATGCTTAAAGGGATTTTAAAGAATTTTCTTAATTTTTGTGTATATGGAGGACACTGAAAACATCAATATGCAGCATTCCATACGGATGTCTTTGGTTGCTGCAATTCCACTAAAACTAAATGCTTAAAATCTGCTTACACCATATATCACCCTTTGAGATAGTGACGTCATAAAACGCTTAGTTAAAATAAGTGGTATAAAAGTACCTAAGACCATTATGCTGTTGGGTTTCTGAACCTCCCCTTTGGAAGAACCTACAAAGCTCCGTACACATTCGTTAAAACTTTGTTTTCAGATTTTAATCTAAACGCAGGAAATTTATAATAGAATTTGTTTGATTACTGATAGTACAGGTGTTGTAAGGTAAATAATTGCCATGACCTTATCAACATTCACAATCTCTACAAAAATAGACACTAGAGTTAAAAAGAAATTTGTTTGGAATAGATTCAGTGTATCATTTCATTGTGGAATGTTTTGTCTATCAGTTTTTGTCTGAAAGGTTAAGGTTACATCATAATTTACAAGTATTTAAGGAGTACGAAATAGATGGATCTCAGATCACCTGGGCTAACATACATTTGGGAATTATTTGTAAAGTTAGTCGTTATTTAAGATCATCAACATACCAGTCTGTTTCTAGCTTTTAAAAAAGTAATCTTAGCTTTGGTATGTTATTATTGGTATATAACAGTATAAATAATATATTATAATTTGATGCTAGACTGATAACATTAGAAAAACTGTTATCATCTGGTTAAACCGACTGCCTTTAAAACTATCTACCAGACGTTGGTGAAACTTCTATATAGTCCAAATATCTACAAGATTGCGATAAGAGTAAGAGCACGATTTGGAACATAGTTAACCTTTCCTGCAATTATAATCATAAATACCAATAAACCTCAGTTCGCTATTCATACCCACTACTTGCTGCATGTTCCGATTGTGCCTTATATCAGCCGGAGATGAACACAATACCAATTTAATATTCCTTTTAGTGTAAGAATATCGATTGATATATTATTACTATTCCAACTTGAAATATACAATCATATTTCAACAGTATCAACAGTATTTGTAATAAAAAAGAGTACTGGAGTGGAACAATAAAATGAATTCCCAATGATTAAAAATGAAATCAAATGAATGGAGTTTTATGTCCTACTTTTCTGCACCATGTGGGCTTATAAAAATTGTACGAATACAAAATGGTGTTACGAATACAAACAAAATGGTTGTACGAATACAAACAAAATGGTTGTACGAATACTAAATGGTGTTACGAATACAAACAAAATAGTTGTACGAATATAAAATTGTTGTACGAATACAAAATAGTTGTACGAATACAAAATAGTTGTACGAATACAAAATGGTTGTACGAATACAAAATAGTTGTACTTATACAAATGGTTGCAGGATAAAATCATATAACTTCATCTTTATAGAAGAAATATCGATTTAACTAATTATTTTTATTTCTAATTAGATATACATAATTGATAATCTTAATGAAGGTTGGTTATTGAAATTATATCGAATTTTCAATGTTCATAGACATGCGGTAATGTGGTAATGATTAATTAATGAAATATTTTCAAGAAAATCTAAGAGAACTAATCTATTGAAGAATTTTACATCAGATATGCATCGATCTTAGCATCCCTAGTTATAAATCACAACCAATATATCTCTTTAGAAAGAAATACAGATACATAAGATTTTGTGTTTTGAATACACATTCCTCTTAGAAATTGGACGTAAGGATGGGTTATTTATTATAGAACAAGTGAACACATGATGTACGAGTCAGGACACGGTGCGGACAGGATTCGCTTTTACTATTTTCTACTGTATCGATAAGCCCGCACCGTACATCGTCTATTCCCACCTTCATGGTAACAATCTCAATTTTAAACAATACAGTAACCACAAAATGAACAACGTTCTAACAGTTTCTTGTCCTATTCACCTAGCTAATTGTAGTCCGCATATCAACTGATGTTGGCCTGCATGTATCATAAAAATAGGACTTCAGATGTGTTCTTCAGAGTTTCACGCTGTGTGATCTTCAGACAACGTCAGTAGTGTTTCTCGAGTTTCAACAGGTTTCAGTTTCTGTTTTAATATTTCTATATCATTGATGTATTGAGCACTTTTTTAACAGATGTATCATATATGAACTTTCAGTTGATAACTGTTGTAAGTAGGTTAATAAATGGATATATAAAAAAAATAGTAACATTCCACAGACTATAATTACTATGGTATCATTAATAACTCTGTGAATAATAGGGTGAATACTGTCCATAAATCATAGTTCTTCAATTAGTATATTACTATGTTATACTGGTCCGTCAGTTTTATTGGCTAAAGTAGAGTTATTACCTAATCAAGATTATAAATTATTAGAGTAAAGCCATGCTTTTAAAAATAAAAAAAAATCTTGAACAAACAAAACAAAACTATAATGTCGTCACTTTCGCAAATGCCATTGGCTTAAATATTCCCCGTCAAAGCTCTTTCGGGGCCATTTAGCCAAAGTGTTATATGGCACTGTAAAACAACAGTTACCTCTTTTATTGTTAAATTCCACTTGGTCCAAATCAGTTTGATTGATAAACAGTGTAAGGATTAATTATAATGGTATCTTGATAGAAATCGGAACATGAACCTTGTATCAAACAGTTCAATGGTTCAATTGTTGTGATGGATGGTCCCAGAAGACGGACAATAACTCAAATTGGTATTGACATCGTTTTCCATTTACAGTCATTGTTATGTGATTTGTTTAGCTTGTCAGGATCAATTACTAACGAGCAAATAAAGCTCGACTGAAATGTTTTAAGGAAAGCAATTCTTGCTGATTTTACTTTCAATGTTTCCGGTCATGGGTGTACATCGGAGAGACTAACATTTAAAAAAAGCTTATGGCCTTAGCTTTGGCACTTTATCAGTAATCCCGAAATGAAAAGTGTTTTTTCTTGACCACCCGATATAAATAATAATCAAACTTTTCATCACTGTCCAATGTTATCTTGATCATGTAAATCGCGGTTATTCGATTATTCTGTAGTCCAAAATAGAGCCAATCATGAACACGATATGTTAGTTCCAAGGGAAACTTAGGCTGGAAAGACGATATGACATACTTCTGTACTAGTAACCCTTTTCCTGTCTGAAAATATCTGTCCAGTTCCAGACCGTTATTCGATTTTTCTAATGAAGTATTTGTTCCATCCAGCCATTCATTTGGGTATCAAACCCTCCCTACCGCGAAATCTAAAACAACAATAAAATCAATCCAAATTCTCTATGAAATTATTATGCATACCTTAATCAAACTATAAGTGCAGTTAAGTAGACTAGTTGCAGAATGAAATGGTTTTTAATGGTACTTGTTATTGAAATGATGCCAATCTTCTATATTTCTATCATTATGTATTATTATTGAAGTACATTTGTCATTATTACTATTATGATTATCTACAAATGAATTAATAGATAACAATACTGATAATATTTATCTTAATGTTAATTAAAACGTTGAAATATTGCCATTTCGTAACAAGTTGTATATGCCCATAATTATAAACGTATGCCACCATTAATACATGTATTAAAATATGAGTTATGCATAGTAGAAATGACCGTCACTGCGTCTAGTTAGCAAAACGCTTGTTGATGGCGCTTTCTTACCAAAGGGAATATAAAAAAAGTAAACTCACTAATGGCGCTAAATCAGTAATCATGAAGCCTGTGATATTTTGGCTACTTAAGTATATCATTCATGTCGCATTACCATATAACCCCGCTCAATTTGTTAAAAAAAATTGTACGGATTGCGGTCGAGATAGTTATATGTTGGGTTTTTTTTCCTTGTGATCGGCAAATTTGACATTTCATTATCTACATATGAAATAATTACATTAAATTTCATCGACAATAGGTCTACTTGAAACATGAAAATGAAATAATTGATATATATTATTGTTATTCTGCCAATTGCTATGCATGCAGAACAAAGTCAGGTCGACATTTCATATTGTGACATCTGTTTTCACTGATTGAAACGATGTTATGTTGCATTGTTCAGGAAGTTGGTTCTATTCCATGAAGTACAAGTTCTTCTGAAACGGAATCCATTTAGATTGAAGAATCATTTTTGATGAACAATTTGATGACATTAATCTGCTTACGAAATAGTTTCACAAAATTAACAATGCTTTAAAGGGGCACTATGCAAAACGCTTTTTTGTAAAAACGTCGTAAATTATACCCGAAAATATTTCTAAAGTATGCTATGTATCTACTGGTTCAAACTGAATTTGTTTTAAAAAGGTTAATTCTGTACGGAGAATACTAAATGTTAATTAAGCAGTACAGTTTTTAAATAGTTTTGGCGTTAAAAAATTAACAGCTGGATTTTTTAATTAAAATTTTCAGATACGTCAAGGGACACATTTCTGTAGATTTTGGTGTATATTTTTCACAAATTTGAGCAAAAAAAATTTCGACCAACAAAAAAGCGGAATGCTCCGAAAATCTATTGTAAATTGACCCACAAAGCAACTTTAGGAGATGTTCCGTTGATAACAATTTGGTGACTTAAAATGTTATTGCCTCCCACACATTTGGTTATAATTTTGTCATAAGTTCATTTAGTCCGATTCTGAAAATGTTTTTCATAATTAGTTTCATTTTTAAGTCTTTAGAAATCTATTCTGAATTAGCTCGAAAAACTACCTTAAGATATATTCTGTAGTGAAGGATTTACTGGCTTAAGATGTTCTGCAAGAAATCAACTAGGTATAAAAGTACTAAAACATCTTAAGCTTATAACCACGAACATGTTTATACACTGGCTTATGGAAAAGGTGTTATATTCCATGATTTGGTTCAAGAGTTTACAAATTATACTCATTAACATGGTTAGTTGTACTAAACTCTTTACAATAATTTTATGAGATATTTTTTCTGTGGCAAGAGATGGCGTAGATCACCTGGGTAGTTTTCTTCTGTTCATCTTTATTAGTCGTCATTTGATCTGGGAGCTTATACAAATGATTTACTATTTGATCATAGACATTTATATATACTTCATGTTAAAAGTTCATTAGCTGCTACCAACATATTGACAATATGTTCTTTCAGTTCAAGGTTTCGTTTTGCGGTTAAGATCGTCCATACTTGTTGTTGCCATGCTAAATGTTGGTATCCATCTAGTTTGAAAATGTCCATCGAACAACGTTCGTCAAAATAACATGATAAACACCGCGTCACAATATTCCAGCCCTGGAGCAGTAAGAACTTTGATTGGTTAAAGTAGACGTCATCGAGTTAGGTCAAAGATTAATTTGACGAACGCCACAGAGAGCTGTCGTTAGACCCTAACTGAAGTGGCTATATTGAAAATGAAAGCTATTAAAAAACTGAACGGATGTTTGATACTATTTTAATTAACCTGTACTTTCAAATTTCTGTTGCAACATGGACCACCTACAATGTCAACCTATTACAATGTGTGAATATCATTCATTTCATTAGGAAGAGTTTCAAGTCAACCAATTGGTGAATATGGACAGCTAATACATCTTCTATTTGTCACAATATGTTGGGGATGAGGTTTCGATATTAAGAAGATTCATGCGTGCGTGTGGCCAATTGGAAGTGACAAATGAAATAATATTTTGGCAGGTTAAAGAGGTCTTGAGTAGGTAATTAAAACGTTCTACTCATAGTTTTTGACAAGTTGTTTTCTTTGAAGTGTTCTGTCGTTCTCCGGAACACTAAGAAAATGATTATTGACAGGCCATGAGATCTTAGCGTTTTAAGGCAATAATAACTACTTTATACCTGCCCGATATGAACGTTTGCTGGATTCTTATCCAGAATTCATTGCATTGTTAAGTGTACAGCTATCTTTTTTTGCCTTTGCTGTAGATTTTACATTTTATAGACAGAAAGAAACGCCAAGGGTACCAGTTGTGTTTCGACTTGTCCTTTTTGGTTGAAGCTGTTAGAATTGAGTTTTGTCGGATTTTCCACACTTGATACAGCTGAATTTACTGAAATAATGAAAGTTACTTATTCAAGCCTGACACTAGTAGACTAAATTAATTCTGGATTTTGAATTAGAACTACATTATTACTTGAAACCTTGAATAAAGGCGTCTTTACTCCGATATCTTCAGAAGCAAAAGCAGGTCCTATAAAGTTAATAAATATATTAGCCTATTAACAGCAGTAATTATTATATATTAGAACTCCATATTATTATGTTTATTTGGATATTCAATCAATACACAGGTGAGCATAATAACACAATATATAATAGTGTTGATAAAAGGTTTATGTGTCGAGTGCAATTTAACATCAATATTTATATTCTACATTGTATATTGAATCAAAGAATGTACATGTACAGGCTTAATTTTTAATGACGCGAATCTCGAAAGTTTTCACATACAGCAAAGTATGAAAAGAGTATTTGGGTCTAAAGATTGTGGGATCTCATTTTCAGATATGTATTGAAATTGGTATATTACATATTTTTGATTCATATGTTTTGAGTTTTCAGTCCTAAGAGGGAATCGGAGTCAAAAATCTTAAAAATCATGTCTGCTGTGAAACTTATTCGTGAAAAATGCAAATTTCAATGTTTTCAATATGTTTAGGGGTATCCAATTAGCTGTTGATCTATATTATACATCATGGTCTCGTTAACAATATCGATGTTGTTGATTATATCTTTGAAAACATGCCTCATATTAAAAATATCTCGTCCCGTCAATCTTTTTGTCATTACTTATGTATTTTAATTGAATTTACTAGTATCTTGTTCTAAAAATGTGTATTATCGACCATTACTTACTCAAGCATACATTACTTAATGTATTACTTTGAATTGCAGGATCGTCAGTATCTATTTCATTAGTGATAATGATAAGCGTTGAAGTTAATGTTGTAAAGCAGTGCTGTTTTTTGAAACCGTTGTGAATAGATCGTAGGGTAAATGAAAAATCTGGATGTTCATGAATCTTTTTGGTATGTTTTTGTTTATATAGAAGTAGTAAGAGTCGTGATGATTTAAACAAACTAGCAACGTGTAGAGACAAACATTTATGTGGTTTAAAAATGTGCTTCTTGACATTTTGGACAAGTATTTGAAAGTTTATGTTCAGTTGTTGAGATCTTTATAAGGTGTACACTGTCGGATGAATTTTATTGTGTATTCGTGTGTTCTTTTTTGATCTGTGGAATGTCATAGTACATTTTGTGGTAACTTTGTGATGCTAGTGCTAAGTGAAGTAAATATTACGTGTATACAATTGATTTTAGTTTTTTTTCCGTTTGGTCGATGTTTAGCACGTAGAAATAAAAGTCGACTTTAAGACTTGAGATGCATGCAGATTTGCTCGAGTTAATTGCATTTCCAAACTGCGCATTTCTTGACGTGTTTGTTTTAGCTCAAAAGGTTATTCCTTCGAGGCCTGACTCTATCGCTTGAACTCTTGGTAATACCTTAAACTCGGATCTTTGAGGAATTCTATCGATGACTAATAGCATTAAGTGATATATTTAACAGGTCTGTTTACTTTAGTAGTGATAGAAATAGTCTAATGATATTTATTATTGATGGAATCAATTAAAACTACTTTTGTATGCTGGTATAACGTTATCAGAGAAACAGACTTACCTGATAGGCGTTGTCTTCTGTCGACTACTCTTAGATTATTTGATTTGTTTATAAGTGCACCTTTGCTGGTTTAAAATTCTAATTAATCAACACTAATTACTGTGTTTAGTTTTTTGTAAAATGTATAGACAATATTTCTGAAAGTGGCCAAAAGAAAGGTTTGTCATTGTCTTTAATTTTAAGCTGATTTGGTATGCTCTTCATCGTATATGCATTATTTTTGTTAGATGAACATGGATGGTGCTAATATACATGAGGTAGTACTGCATGTTGGCAGTTTATGTTTGAAAGACTCTGTATACTGTCGTATATTAAAACCATAGCCACTTCTTTCTTGGATTATCAGATGAAGTTTGTCATTTCAGGTGATTTATCAAATGTAAGTTGAAATGGAACTTTCGATAAGTATCCTTATATTTCAAATAAAGCTTAATGTAACCGTGGCCTTCCTCGATATATATAACAGTTGTTCTTTGAATAAGATTGATATTTCAGACAGGGAATTAAGACATATCTAATGTATAGTATACATAATTTATAGACTGATGTGTAGATCAAGTTGTTCTTATTACAAGCGTTAGGAATATAAAGCACTCGAAGATCAATTGCAGAAGGGATGGATTTATTGTGTGAATAACGTGTGCTTGTGTAACATTCGTATAATTTACACTGTTCCTTTTATGCTTGTCCCCTTGAGTTTTACTACTTCATTTCAGTAATAATTATGAAGATGTAAAGTTCTTCTCTCGAAGCCAGTGATATTCTGTATCGTTTCGTGACATTTTGTCTTGCAGTTGATTGGGTTATTTCATTTTTTTGTGATATTGTAAGCTTGTAAGTGTTTTGTGAGAGATGTGATCTACGGATTTGTCCTTCTGAAATTTGAGCAAGGAAGCAAAACAGGGAATCGAGCTGGAAGACTTTACCCTTGGTTAAGCATGCCGAATGCTTAGAACCCTAAGAGTGTCATTCATTGGTAACAACAGAAACGACACCAAGACTTGGCAGCAGCATTCGATGGTAGTTTTCGTACCAAGGACACACAGAAATTCTTACTTTATCTCATAATGATATATTTCGTGCAGAGATCGCGGAAGGCATTTTATGAGGTAATATAAATTATTCATCGAGTCTATTATGTCTACTCAATAAAATGTAACTGTCTGAGGCGAAATAATAATGAATATATTATCATGTGTTCGTCTCGTACATTTTTTGAAAATCAGCGCAATTCAGTCAAAGGCTTTGTTGAAGTCGTAAATCAAATAATTGCTTTTTTGTATGTGAAATGAGAGGCGGTGTGATAAATTGGTATGCAGAAAAAGTAATTAACAAGGACATTACCTGTAAAACAACTCAATCATGCAGTCTTTCGACTCAATAGCTTCAGTCTGATAGGTTTAAATAGAACCACTTAGAGCATTGAAGATGGCTTTTGTTCTTCATCTGGTTTTAAGTTGCCTATTACATAATTTCTTTTCATGGTTTTATTGATTTTACTTAGGGGACTAGTCTCATTCGACTTAATATGGAATGATATATGGTTATATCCTAGGAAATAAAAAAATCATTATTCAACAGTTAATGTGCCATGTATTCATCCACGTTTCTTTCAGACGTTTGATCTTACACAGTTTACAGTGTATCTGAATATAAATTCATTTCATTTCTGTAATGAAATATTTAAAATTATGTAGAAGGTTTTAAAACGTCTTGTGAGGTGTGGAAGTTAGTCTTCGCTCTACCCAACACTTCAAATAGAATTTGTTATTAGCAATGTCGAGGGGTTCAACAAATTGCTCGGTCAAATGTTGTTTTTATTGAATGGTCTTACGAACACAGTTATTGCAAACCATGAAAGCTTTCGCCAATAAAAGGACAAAACGGTTTGTTATTGCCTTGTATCAATTATTTAAGGAATTATATTCCAAACACCATTACGATTACGTTACGTCGTGAAAGGTGGTTTAATATTTCGTGTTCGTGATATGAAATTGGGGTTTTGTTCTATTAATTCAAGATCACGAAAATCAATAAGTTATATATATTCTTTCAAGATATTCTCGTTGGTTTGAAGATAGCGACGAATGATGCAAATACAATTTCGCACCGTCATTGAGAAATTGAATTTCACCAATTATTTTATGTACGTTGGAATATTACCAATTTGTGTCCAGACATCGAAGTGGACTATACAGTTATTTTGTTGATATGCTTTAAGTTCACTGGAATTTAATGTCTTAATGTTTTAAGCCATTGGTGTATATGGCAATAGTATTAAATTGATACAGTAGTAAAGTTAAAAAATTGTTTTATCACTTGAGATAGATCATTTGTTCTTATTTACGCTATTGTCAATGACCTCATGGTAGTATCTGCATGAGAGAAGATTAGGTACGGTTTGGTTTAATTGTAAGCAAACTGGTGTGTGATTAAGTTTTGAAAAGAATACTAGTAGCTGGGAAAGCAAAAGCAGACATTTATATTTGGATAATGAATATTTTAATAACAGACTTGCGCTTATGTAACCCCTCTCCTAGTAAAATAATTAAGGTACTTGTATCCCATTAAATCGGCGAATGATTGGTACATATACTGTACATGTACATACTTAGACTAACCTAGGAGATAGTTCTCAGGTACTGCAGATATAAACATGCCATGTAAATCAGTCATGATAGTCTTATCAGGTGTTTTGCTGCCAGTTGTAGTTAGAAACAGCCAGGAATAACAAGTTCATTCATCGATTCGGTTGAAATAGTCGTATATCGATACTCACTAGCTAACTGCAAGGAATAACATCATGCTTTACCGCCTTGGTGAATAATATATCGTCTCATAGCTATAGAACTGTTGATATAGTCATGGAGTAAGAATACGGTTCACCGTTGTGGTTGAAGTAGTTATTGGACAACAAACATCTTATGTCTATTTAAACAGTCTAAACAGAATCTGACTTGAAGGATAGTGTTGTAAAAAAAAATTTACATTTTATGAGGATCTTTTGAAGAAGTGGTGATCCTGAGGATTTTAAACCTGAGTTCGGAAGATACTGAATTGAACGAGCACGACGAATTGGAATACAAAAGAAATATATTAACGTGAACATGTGTTGTTGGTATATCACACTATTGTAAAGTATGGAGTGTATAGGATGTAGTGTATATCTTACAAGAATCACAGTGTAAACCAGAATAGATTATCTATAATAAAGATAACCTGTTGGCTGAAGGGCAGAAAGATGCTGCTTATTACGTTGTTACTATTTCCGGCAGTAATGGTCAGCTCATCTGGAACTAAACTGTAAGTATGACCAGACCCAAGCCGATATTTTACACCTTTTTCTGAGATAAGGCATATTTTTTTTATTAAACACTGCATCGTTAAGTGATTGACCATGTGGCTTGTTTGATGTCTGTATACTTTCGATCAGCCATTGTAGTTCTACTGGGGTATTTTTGAGAGGAGAATATATATTGTTTTTCATTTCGTCCCGAAAAAATCCCTGGTTCCATGGAATTTGCCAGTCCACAATCCTCTTAGATGTTGTTGTATTGAAAGAGTGGAAATGTGAATATTTTTGGTTCGATCTTCACTGTTCTACTAAATTTTATTCTTTACTAATTTACTCAAGAGTTCATTCTTCACCACTTCACCCAAGCTCGTTCTTCACCGTTTCCTTCAAGTTCTTTCTTTACTGTAATTATCTGGATATTTCTGTTTAATTTAGGGTGGATCTTCACTGCTTCATTCAAGATCCTTCTCCATCTTTATATGAAGTGCATTCTTCACTAATATGCTCAAGAGTTCATTATTCACCGCTCTATTCAAGGTCATTCTTCATCGTAATGCCCTAGATATACTTTTCTAGCTCATATTAAAATTTATCCAATATAATAGTGTATTTAATGATGAATGGTTTATATCAAATAACACTGACAATAAAATGATCAATAATGAGGTGAACTTTAATACAGCTGAGCTAATAACTCACTAGAGGTTAACAGATTGCTGTTTTATAACTTGAGATGGTAGACAGGATAGAAAAATAGGCATCGATGCGTCTCTGAATTCCATGCACCTGACATGGAATATGAAATGTTCCTTATACTCCGATGGAGGGTTCGAATGAGCACACCTTACCTTATCATCATGTAGGGATGCTACCAACTGACCTTCCCCTTTGTCCCATGGCGATCCCGAGTTGTTTCAGCAATTTTATTTGTAATTATTCATACTCTCTTGAAACAATATGCCTCTTGCACGCTTGACCTATTCATAAGTCAGTTTTCGAATAAAACTGAATATAACTGAAAAATGTTTGCAGTGTGAACAGAGTAATTGATTTCTAATCTATTGCTGTAACTTTCTATTAAATTCCAAGCAGGGTTTATATCCTAACTTTAGGAACTATTTCCATAATCACAGAAAATTTCGTCTAAAACATGCATAATCAATATTGTAAATGTAGATGCCAGTTGTAACATATTCCATGCTAGCCTTACGTAATTATCTTCTAAACCTAAATTAGTGAATACATATTATCTTTTCTTGATTTATTGCATATGTCTGATCATCTGTTGCAAGTCAATTAATATTGTTTTAATAAGCCGATATCTCTCGACTAGGTCAAATGACATGTTACGATAATAATGTTGTTTTATATATCTAAACATGCACGATTCACGGACGTTAACGAAAATGATGCGGCATCGTGTATTCGAGCATTCTCTACGTAAGCCAATACGCATTTCCTCTTATATAAGAAAATTTCAGTCAATGAACATGGAAATGCTTCTGATATTAGCCTCTGATATTAGCCTATCAATTTGGTTATTCGAAAATTAGGTGTTTTAATTCACCCAAGACTTCCTACCGACCATGTTAAATTCGTCATCGAATGGTGTAAAACTTCACCCAAGACTGCCCACCCGACCATGTTAAATTCGTCATCGAATGGTGTAAAACTTCACCCAAGACTTCCCACTCGACCACCTAAATTCGTCATCGAACAGTGTACAACTTCACCCAAGACTTCCCACTCGACCATGTTAAATTCGTCATCGAATGGTGTAAAACTTCACCCAAGACTTCCCATCCGACTATGTTAAATGATGTAAAATAGATATATTATCCCATGGATATATATTTGATATCCAGCCATATGAAGTAAATCTGATTCTCTTATAACATTATTCTATGTTACTCTGTTATTACTTTAAATTATCATCACACATCCTATTCCCTTGTGACCTAACTTAACATTACCGTATTATATTCTTATGTCTGTATAATACTATTCGTAATATACGGATTGAATTATCTAAATATCTTTGTGTTCTGTTGGTAAATTAATATCATTTGTCTGTAGCTGATATTGTCGTTGTTGCAAGTAAAGATGCCGAACAAATACAATAATAATGGTGACAAGGGCCCAAAATCCTCGGATTTTCTTTACCTTTTTAGACTGTTTTAAAGTTCTAGTGGAATCCACTTCTAGATGCGATTCTAGTCAATCCCGAGACGAATATGATTGTATCTCAATGGTAAATTCGGTAAAACAAAAAACGGCATCAAGGATCATCATGAAAAGTTGATTTTAAGCAATAAGTATTGTTTATACTTTCAGGGAGAGAGCGATAGCCAAGATATTGAAGAACTATGATCCCAACATACCACCAAATTTCGAAGATGGTGAGTACATAAAGCATTATAAGGTTTAGGACTATGTGTGTGAGATCTTGTTAATTTTTCTTTTCGGGTGATCAACGATGAACAAAATTATGACAAGGTTTATGTAAGAATATTGAAACGAATGCTCCAAAACTGCTTACACTCAGGTGGGGTGTTTGCAAGAGTGACTTTTCTCTAATTTTAGCTAATGGATGTGGTATCTCAATGTATAAATGTTTTTAAAGATAGCGCAATTTGTGATGCATGGTTTCTCCATTTCAAGGATGAGATAGTTTCTGCTCACAGCATGTTCCTAGAACATTGCGAATTATCGAAAATGTTTCCACAGTTAATTGAAAAAATGCTACTAATCGAATAAATTAAAATCTGCGAAACGTTTACGTACTATAAATAAGCTAAGAACAAATACGAGCAAACTAAAAATGTTGACGTCGACCTCTGGTCAAAATTGTTAATATGTACATTTTTTAGAGGGATAACAACTTAAGTTCACAGTTATGGATCCTTTCTACCATGCTGTCCTTTGTCAAACATCTTGGCATTGATCTTTCCGTACCCATTTACAGCAAGGTCGACTGGAATTATGAGTGAAGATCAACATTTATTCACACCCGTAAGTTTACAGGCCTAAATAAAAAATAAAGTGTTTAAAGAGTTTATTTGTTACTTTTTTTTATCAGATTGCCTTGATAATTGTTTCAGATATTCCAACAATGGTTACCGTACAACTGTATATTGTTAGCTTTGATTCTATTAGCGAGGCAACAATGGTAAGTTTTATCATGGGGGAAAAGCTGAATTATATTGAAGAAAATCTTCCAGTCTTATTCAGAAATCAATATCTAGTTTAATACTAGACAAAACCAAGTACATTTATGATAAAGCTGGTACTTATTCTTTTATCAGATAACTACTTTTGGAAGAATGCAAGACATTTTCTGGTCTTTATTGATGCTTGCTTTAAGTGTGGGAAAACAATATATTTATATGCAGGATATTATAGAAGATATTAGCAAAAGATAAATGATAATAGAAAAGATAAGTGATATCAGAACAGAGGAAAAGAGATAAGACTATTGATGGTCTGAATAACTTACAGTTTGACCATATTGTTCATTTCCCTAAGTTGTGGGTTTAAACTTAAAACTCGGTTATATCCATCTCCGAGATTTTTTTCTATGGCGATGTCTATCAGCAAGAAAAAAAGCTTTTATGCTTATGGTCGCCTACATGCAATGTTCCGCTTTTGCATCAATATTCTTATTAATCCAAATGTACGATGTACATATCATCTTTTCCAGGATTATTCCCTGACCATATTTCTACGCCAATCTTGGTCAGATAACAGACTGCAGTATGAACAGTTACCAAATATCACAGCATTGGAGCTTGATGCCAGGCTGATGGAAAAGATATGGGTTCCTGATTTATTTTTTACAAATGAAAAACGGGCAATATTTCATCACGTGACAGTACCAAACAGATTAATGCATATTTATCCCAACGGAACGGTGAACTACAGTTGTAGGTCAGTAGACGTTTAAAAATTTATTATGCGACCATTATATTATTGTGTGTGCTTAAAAATATCAGATGCGAACCAATTGATTACTTGCTCATTTCTGTTCCTCTGGGCAAGGTCAATATATCTCTGCGATCGAAAGAACATATTGCATTGGGTTGTTCAAATTGGATAGATATCATCCTGTCGGTGGTCCAGCTAGCTCGCTAGTCGTAGTTTCTGGCTTGACATCCACATATTTCGATGCCTTCAGATTTTTTACAATTCAGTAACCTTTGTTTTTGACACGATCGAATTGCATAGAAAATCAGTCTTTGGATGGGACAAAAACCGAGACAAAATCCCAGTAAAATCCCTCATCGCACACTCTGTCCATCTTTATAGCTTGAAGACCAGTAGAGAATCACACTCAACTCAATTTGCTTTTATTTCCATGACGTGCACTAAAGAATATTGACGCATCTGATCGCCTATCAGATGCTATCTATTCAATCCATTGTAACAAATCTGTGTTCTGTTGTAACTGTAGGATATCAATGACATTGAGTTGTGATATGGATTTACATAAATATCCATTCGATGATCAAGATTGTCATATTGTAATGGAAAGCTGTAAGTAATCACATTTAATAGTTTCCTGTCAATTTTCTGGCTCAATGACTCTAGTCTGTTAGTTAAAGTATGACGGAATATTCTGACCTATCGCCACACCACAGTTTTAAATATTCGTATATCACATGCCATGCGAGATATTATTGTCCATGAAATTGGTTAATAATAAGAATTTCGTATATCGTCGAGTACTTTGAAGTAGGCCTATCTGCAGTCATATGACAAAAATATAAAATATTGTAATATCAAATACAAGTTGTTTGGAAATTAAATTTACTCGACCGTCAACTTTAAGAAAAGCACGTTATAAAGATACTATATCAAATGACAGATTTTGTGTTCTTTTTGAACTCATATTAAAACTTAGTTCAGTTAATAACCTTGCTAAATTGAATGATGAGATCCTCTCAATTTCCAGATGGTTATTCTACTAGTAATTTGATATTCAAATGGAATCCAACACCAATTATAAAGCGACCGGAAGTCAAACTACCTCAATTTGAAATGGTGAAGTGGACATGGTCTGATTGTACAAAAACATACGTCAACAGTAAGTACAAGCTCCAAGACGATGAGCTTTTCTTTAATGAAAATTTCTGTAATGACATCATCTGTAATCTATCACAGTTGCAATTTAGCTTTTGTTTGCACTTGAATATTGTCTTTTGATAAAAAGTATTCTCTACATTTATACGCAAAAAATGCGTTTTGAGCATACTTCACAAGCATTATCACATTAGGTTCGTCGCTTTGACAACTACTACAATCATCCAGATTTGGTGTCCCTGATGATAACAAATCGTTGAAAACCAAGTAGCATTTTACTCGATTTTTCTAGTCTGAGCCCTTTTAAAGCACACACTAATGTATGATTTACATTCTATATGTTAACTTTTCACATCTATTCCAGCCAATTATACGTGTTTAAGTGCTGATTTTTACCTGATCAGAAACTATGGATATTATATAGCTCAGATATATATTCCTAGCGTATTGGTTGTGATTTTATCATGGGTGTCATTTTGGCTGGACATTGATGCCATTCCGGCTCGGATATCACTGGGCCTGCTGACAGTACTGACCATGACCACCCAAAGTTCTGGTGCTCGGGCCAATCTGCCCAGAGTATCTTATATAAAAGCTATTGATGTGTGGATGGCAATGTGTCTGTTCTTTGTGTTTGCGGCGTTGGTTGAATTCGCCTACGTCAACGTGATGTCGCGGGTAGAGAAAAGACGACAAACAATACGAGGAGAGATATCCTCGTCGCATATTGATGCTGAAGGTGGGGTCATGTTAGAGGTAGGTATAAGCTAATGGTTTTTATCAAGTTTGTGTGTCCCCAAATCGTATTTTTCACGAACACGATGTCCAATGATATCGAAAGTGAAACTAGGATTGGATATCAGGCACGGGTTCTAGGATAAAGTGCTGCAAATAATTTTGTTTGTGCTATCAGCCATCATAAAGACATGTTGTATATTGTATTTGGATAATTTATAGCCTGCTACACACCAAATGTCCCCACTTCTGACGGACTTTGACACAACTTCATGTGGCTTTCTATCACTTCCATTGACCAAGACAGTCTTACAGTTCTTTTAAAAAGGCTCTGCTAGTAGTCTCCCTTGAAAAGCAGTTATTGATCAACTTCTTGCATGTTAGGGACGTTAAAAAAGTATATACATTCGAACTTCCCGCTCTTTCGATTGCTCCGGTGTATTAATCATATGTTGTACGCATCCCTTTGTTTGTCTACTTCAGGAAAAAGAAAAAACTAATGGTAAATCTAATCCATTTAGATCCAAAAGACTTTCAAATATTACCGCTCAAAATAGGCAACGAGCACGTCGTATGGACAAAATCTCGCGCCTAGCCTTCCCTGGTGTTTTTATTATGTTTAATATTGGATATTGGATTTTTTACATGACTTGGGAAGGCAAATAGACCAATTTGTAAAACTCGTTACGAAGTTAACTTCACGGAGTTTCTCGCGTGCTTTTCAATATCTTGTCAGTGGATTTGCTTCAGTACAGACATTTTTGAATGGTATTAACAGGTGCATAATGAGTAGGTTTATCATCAAATCACTTTGGGAACGGCCATATTCGAAAAGATGAATTAATATTTTTTATTAAGACTATAGAAGATAAGTATGCTGCGCTATGGTTAGATTTAGAAGAAAGGTAAATGCACTACGTGTATTAATAGTGACTGAGGAAAATTGTGAGCGAAACTGGAGGGAATGAGAAGGAAGGTAACTTTGAAAACAAAACATAAACACAAAAACACAAAATATGCTTATATCTGGCGACAACGAGAATTCCCAATGTGAATTAGGTAAAATATCACCGAGTATCTGTATAGCATTTAGTCACTGTTTTCGCTGATAGTTGAAGACCATGACTTGAGAATGGAATTTTTTAATGCCCAATCGGCCGTGTTTTACCGGTGTTTAATTTTTCTTGAAATTCTAAAATAAAAATTGCACAACGAACAATATTTATGAGTAATTATTGAGTCCTTAAATGGAAAATGAGACATTTGGCATCATGATTTTTATCCCTTGTGTGCAGATGATTGAAATCGTAAATGATGCGGGGAAGCTTGCCGTTTCGTTGAGACAGTTTAAAAACACTTTTTGGCAGATTGGCGTCGTATGAATGATATCCATGTGAATATCTAACCATCCAAAACATTCAATACATGTCATTTCAGCTTTATGTGTGCTACGCATTCCGTGTCCAGAAATCTTCTATTGTTTGCAATGCGACTGTGAGTTTAGTGGTATTTCGTTATGGTGTTTTATTGAAGACTTTTCACTCTGTTGGTAAAACGCCCTTTCAAATCTTGACACGCTGGTATTTTAGCACCGCTTGATGTAGTGCAGGCAAATTTCAGAAAACCATCATGGTTCATGATATCGAATGGATGGTATTTCCACATCAAGAAGATCCTTTGATGGAATATTCTAAATAAAGTGTACATGTTTACCCAGTGTTGAGCACCTACTATTTGATAAATTTTTCAAAACTTGTGTTGGTCTTATTTTATATCAATATAGCAATCCCAAGCCACCCAATTATTGTTCACCAAATATACACTTCCATACGCTCGTTTTGATTTGTTACGTTTGAAGAGAGCATTCAACCTGGGTTTTTTTCGCAGCAGTTGATTGATAAATGTTATTCCTAAAATGAGATCAAACATGAACAATACTGTCGTTCAGAAAAACAAGGTTCCTAATCTTAGAATCACTTTCTCAACATCTGATAATAAAACAGATGTGGTTAGACAAATTCTTGACTGAGAGGAATTATTTCCCTTGGATTGTTGGTTAGCTTGAATTATTGGTTTTCGGGGAAGGGGGGGTTTGATTCTCCAAAATGTACAGGCCTAGGGTGGAGCAGACACTTTATTTAGAAATTAGGATTAGGGGTCTAGATATTGGGTTTTCTTCTGTTCTTATTCTGATCTGAAATTAGAAAAAATAACTCGCCCGTTGGGCGAGAAGTATAGTATCTGTTATGTACTGATTGTTTTTAGTTTACTATGAACAATATTATCATTTAAGTTCTTATTTTTTGAATATGCAACTATCATTTTCTGCTTATAGACATGGGGGAATTTCTCTTGAAGGCTCTTATAGTGGGCATGAACTATTTTGCTTGCTCGATTGCTGGTTGTATTAAACGGGTCAACAAAGGGTGCTATGCCTAAATTATGATAAATATTTAGTCCTATAGGTCTTGCTGTATTCAATGTCTCAATCCAATGGGCTTCCCTAGATTGACGGAATTTGGTAGTTTCATCTTCGGGCAAGTCAATTTCTATACGCTCAATTGGGATTAGGGCGAGATCGTCTATTGAATGGTCGTCGAGGTTGAAATGATTAGAAACAGGCTTGTCTTTCTTTAATTTGATGTCTGACCTAAATACATTAAAGCGAGTTCGTAAATTATTCTTAGTTTCTCCTACATATTGTTTGGGGCATTTCTTGCATGAAATTAAATATATTACATTCGAATGTTCACATGTTAGATGTTCCTGGATCGGGTACCTTTTATTCGTAGAGTTGCTTACAAAATAATGAGTTTCTGATATAAAGGGACATGCTTTGCATCTACTGGACAAACATGGAGCACTTCTTAAACCTGGAGGTACTTCGGCACAAAGTCTGTTTTTAGCTGCTATCTGTGCTAAGGTGGAATTTTTTATGTTTCGTAAAAATCGTTTAGAGTACCCACGCTCTTTCAGTTTTGAGAAAACAATCGTACAGGCTTGGTTGAAATCAGAAGATCATGTAC